>NC_057814.1:502961486-503002111 GCF_018294505.1 Triticum aestivum
GGAGGAGGCCGGAGGGGACAAGGAGGAGGTCGGAGCGGCGCGGCGGTGGCGCGGACGAGGACGAGGACTACGGGGCGGCGTCGAGGCGTCGGGGCGTCGGGGCGGAGAGGGGAAGGGGCAGCGGCGTCGGGGCGTCGGGGCGGAGACGAGGACGACGGGGCGGCGTCGAGGCGGCGGGGCAGCGGCGTCAGGAGAGGAGAGGGGAAGGGGATCGAGGGCGAGGGCGAGGGAGAGAGAGGTGATAGGTTTGGGCCGGCCGGGGATAGGCGAGGGCGAGGGCACAATACTAATGGCGCACCACCGCTCGGTGCGCCATAAGTACATCCATACTAATGGCGCACCTCACCCTGGTGCGCCATTAGTATTTTTTTTTATTTCTGCTCGAGCCAACAGGTTATCTTCCACCTGACCTGATCCACACCAAGTTCCCTCTAGCTTGACTGGTCAGCAGCCAGTTCTCACACCAGGAGGTCTTGGGTTCGATTCCCAGGCTCCACAATTTTTTTATGCATTTAAAATGATGTTTGATATTTATTTGTGTTTAAATATGTTCAAACTTGTTTAAATCATAACAGTAATATTTTTTTATAAGACAGTAATAATTTTTTAAAAAATATCATCAAACAGTAATGCCGGTGGAGCGGGGGAGGGCCGGTGCGCGGGGTGCGGGGGGCCGGTGGACCGGGGGGTGCTCGGCGGCGAGGGGGACCGGATCTGGCGAGGTGGGATAGCTAGCGATCGAGATGGAGGGGGATCGAGATCGAGTGTCCATGAAATTTAAAAATATTCATGATAGTTCAAAAAGTGCCCATGAAATACAATCGAGAAATGAAGGCTACGATTTAAATACAATCCATCTTAGCTAGCTATCTGTTCACAATCTTCTTGCCCTTCTTTTTCGCAAATGGAGTTCTTCTGTGGAACGGACGTCCTTTAGGTAGGGTGGTCCTGCTTCTTCTTGTGGTGTATGCTGCTACTTCATCATCGTCGTCATGTTCGATTCTCGGGTCGCCGTACTTGTCGAAGTCTTGCTCATTGGCTACTCCATCCATTCCGATGATCTTCCTTTTGCCTCTCCTCACGACAACACGACTGGGCTTTGACGGGTCGGTAATGAAGAAGCATTGGTCCACTTGGGAAGCCAGTACCCATGGCTCATTTTTCGCGGTGACGTTTGCGCCTGCGGTCTTGGATTTGGCTTCGGGTATAACCATGGTGGTGAAATACCGGTCTTCTTTTAGGACGCTCTTGGCCCATCTGACACGGAACATCGGCACCTTCTCTCCAGCGTAGCTCAGCTCCCAGATCTCCTCGATCCTTCCGTAGTATCTGTCCTTGTCGTTACCGGTGTAGGATTCCATCGTTACCCCGGAGTTCTGATAACCATCGCTCTTCATGTCCTTGGCCTCGGTGTAGAATATGTAGCCGTTGATATCGTACGCCTCATAGGTCATCAGGTTGTGCTCGGCGCCCTGTGACAAGGCGAATATGAGTTGTTCTTCCGCGGAAGAATCCTCATGTAAAGGGTACGACAGAAGCTTCTGCTTGAACCAACGCATGAAACATGAGTTGTGCTCTTTGAGTATATCTCCGTCCGTCCTCTGTTGGCCTCGGTCATTGTACGTCTTCTTAATAAAGGTTTTGTGCTCTACCACCCAAGGATCGACCACGTCTATGTGTTGTAGCGCGACTAGGTTTGCTCTTTCAAAGTCGGCGAGTCGACCCTCGAAGTCGACATGCATTTCGCGGCGACCCTCACGGTGACCCCATCCAGCGAGCCTGCCGAGGTGCCTGTTGACGGGCAGATCAACGGGGTTCTCGATGCCTAGATAATTCGTGCAGTAGGAGATGCACTCTTCGGTCAGAAAGCCCCTGGCTATGCTTCCCTCTGGACGTGACATGTTGCGAACGTATCCTTTGATGACACCATTCATCCTTTCGAACGGCATCATGCTGTGTAGGAACGTCGGCCCGAGTTGGATGATATCGTCCACGATATGGACCAGCAGATGCACCATAACGTCGAAGAATGCGGGCGGGAAGTACATCTCAAGCTCACATAGTATCACCACGATCTCTTCCTGTAGCCTTCTGAGTTGCCTCACGCCAACAGACTTCCGAGAGATGACGTCGAAAAAGTTGCATAGGCCAAATAGCGTTTCACGGACGTGCGTGTCCATGATCCCACGGATTGCAACTGGAAGTATCTGCGTCATCAGCACGTGACAGTCGTGAGACTTCATCCCGCTGAACTTCAGCTTCGCTAGGTCTAGGTATCTGCTTATCTTCCCCGCGTAACCGTAAGGAAGTTTTACTCCTACGAGGCAGGTGAAAAACTGCTCGATCTCCTCCTGACTTAGAGTGAAGCACGCGGGAGGGTAGTCATTTCCGGTCTTCTTGGCCTTTTTGCGACGACTTTCCGTGTCCTGCTTCGCCTCATCATCATCATCATCATCATCATCATCATATATAGCGTGAAGCTCCTGCCTGATGCCCATTGATTTCAAGTCTGCCCTTGCTTTCGGCCCATCTTTGGTCCTCTCTGGCATGTTGAGCAGGGTACCAAGCAGACTCTCGCACACGTTCTTCGTGATATGCATGACATCAAGGCTGTGAGGCACACGGTGGATCTTCCAGTACGGCAAGTCCCAGAAAACAGACCTCGTTTTCCATACCTTCAGCAGCGGCTCTGGCGCCTTTTGCTTCTTTCCCGGCTCTGGCGCCTTTTGCTTCTTTCTCGGCAGTGGGCAGTCTTTCCAATTTTTCAACAGCTCGTCTATTTCCTCGCCGCTCCTCGTACGCGGGCGTCCTCGGGGTTCGGTTTCACCATCGAATAGATCCTTGCGTTTTCTTCACGGGTCATCGTCGTGAAGCCACCTTCGATGTCCCATGAACACGGTTTTCGAAGACCCGGGATCTCTATCTAGCTGGCGATACGTTGTGTCATCCATGCACCTGACGCATCCAGAAAATCCGTGGACCACCTACCTGCGAGATATCCGTAACCGAGATAGTCGTGCACCGTCGTGAGCAGCGCGGCTCTCATAGGGAAATATTCTTTCTCTGCGGCGTCCCACGTATTGGCTGGCGTTTTCCACAGCGTGTCTAGCTCCTCTTTCAGCAGCCCCAGATATAGATTGACGTCGTTCCCTGGTTGTTTCGGTCCTTCGATTAGCATACTCATGTGAATGTACTTCCTCTTCATGCACAACCAGGGGGGAAGGTTGTACATCCACACAAACACAGGCCAGGTGCTATGTGTGCTTCTCTGGCTGCCAAACGGATTGACTCCATCGGTGCTCGCGCCCAGCACGATGTTCCTTGGATCGTTCCCAAATTCTAGGTCTTCGAAGTTCAACGCTTGCCACTGGCTCGCATCCTTAGGGTGACTCAGCATCTTGTCTTTTTTATCTATCTCCGGATCATTTGCGTCATCTTCTCGCTTCTTCTCCTCCCTATCCGCGTGCCAACGCAGGAGCTTTGCTACCTTAGGGTCCGCGAAATACCGCTGCAGACGAGGAGTGATCGGAAAGTACCACACCACTTTTCGAGGAGCTTTCTTCCTCTTCTTGTATCGAGTGACGCCGCACACCGGACATATGATAGACTCCGCGTGCTCATCCTGATAAATGATGCAATTGTTCATGCACACATGGTATTTCACGTGCGGTAAATCCAGAGGACACATGATTTTCTTCGCCTCCTCCAAACTGGTCGGGCACTTGTTCCCCTTGGGAAGACGTTCGTGCCAGAATGACATATTCTCGTCAAAGCATGCGTCGGTCATTTTGTGTTTTACCTTCATCTCCAGAGCCATGAGCGTTACTTTCAGGCGGGTATCCTCGGGCCTGCATCCTTCATACAATGGAGTAACCGCGTCTAACTCAAGTTGATCCATCTTGGCTTTCTCTCGGGCGGCAGCTCTTGCGTTATCCGTCTGCTTGAGAAGCAGCTCTTGAATATGAGGGTCCTGCACCCAGCCCATCGATGGTCCAGCGTCGTCTGCTCCGCCGGCATCATCATCTTCATGATCATGCCCGTCGTCTGCTCCGGCATCTTCCTCATCATCATGTCCTACATCTTCTACATGATGACTGTGTACAGCATCACCGTCGTGATCATCTCCTGGGGATTCTTCGTCTTCTCGCCCGCCCGAGCCGCGGTGGTTGTCTTGCTGCCCTTCCTCATTTCTTGCCCGGCCCCCATGGACGACTTCGTAGTCATCTTCATCACCTTGCCACCGATAGCCATCCATGAAACCACGCAAGAGCAGGTGGTCCCGCACCTGCCAGGATTCCGGGTCCGCAATAAGGCTCTTCAGCTTGCATCTTCGACACGGACATCTTATCTCCGTCTCGTTCTTTTGAAGCATCTCGGCCTTCGCGGACCTCAAAAACCTATTCACGATGCCTTCGGTCATCATGCGGACCATGGTCGCTTGTGGGGTAGAGCAAAACGATATTTTAGAACCAAGAAAAAATTTGGCATGACTTTCCCTAAAAATAGGACCAAAAAGAATGCTTAATGCCAAAATTCTCGCCGAAACGGAAATGAATCAACATTCCGGCAAAATATTGGCAACTATCGCATTTCAAATACCGGTACACCTCCAAACACAAACACATATGCAACACCACAAACATATGCAACACCACGAACATACATAGATCTAGCTAGGCCATAAAAAGTGCATGTGCACATTGTTGTAGGGAGAACAACATAAATATAGCTTCCCCCCTTACTTACCTATCAAAACAAGGTAATTTAACCACTTAAATTGAATGAATCTATGGTGGAAATGAGGTGAAAAAGAGGAGGCACCCGAGACAAGGAGGAGGTGGAGAGAATGAAGTGGAGAGAAAGTGAGTGTGGGTAGGAGAGGCTGTCCAAAATATCTTGTTGCTGCCCACTTACTAATGGCGCACCAACTCTAGATGCGCCATTAGTAATCCAGGTTACTAATGGCGCACCTTCTGGTGGTGCGCCATTAGTATGTTTGGACAGGCGCACTAGTTAAAAAAAACTTTTTATACTAATGGCGCACCCTGGGCGGTGCGCCATTACTAGTTACAACTAGTAATGGCGCACCGTGGGCAGGATGCGCCATTAGTATGTTTGGACAGGCGCACTAGTTAATTTTTTTTTTGATACTAATGGCGCACCCTTGCTCAGGTGCGCCATCAGTAGTTTCAACTACTAATGGCGCACTGTCTCTGGATGCGCCATTAGTATGTTTGGACAGGCGCACTAGTTAAATTTTTTTTTGATACTAATGGCGCACCCTGGGCCAGGTGCGCCATTAGTAGTTTCAACTACTAATGGCGCACTGTGTCTGGATGCGCCATTAGTATGTTTGGACAGGCGCACTAGTTAATTTTTTTTGATACTAATGACGCACCTTGGGTCAGGTGCGCCATTAGTAGTTTCAACTCTAATGACGTATCAGAAGATGATGCGCCATTAGTATATACTAATGGCGCACGGCTTGTCTGGTGCGCCATTAGTGTCAATCCCATCTATAGCCCTTTTTTTAGTAGTGGATGGCCCCGCTCAACGTAGGAGGTAGGGGCCGGTTAGGAAAGAAGATGGTGGTGGCGTGGGTTGGCAGCGGGAGGGGGATAGAAGGAAAAGAGGGGCAGTAAGGAGAGCGGGCAAGAGGGAAAGGGGCACGAGTAGTGACGCTGCTATCTTATATATGTGGGATAGGTGAAAAACCCTATTCTACCCCAGACAAAGGATGGAATATCCCAACACTACCATGTGTGAAAATGTCAGACGACTCACGTTGATCTACAAAATATCTGACGACTAACGTCCTCCCAGCCCGACATTCGATGGACAGGATCAGTTGGAAAAACAGATTCAAAGACCCGAATGCTCTAGTGAACTTGGTTTTACTCAGCTCTCTAACTATGGGATTGCAATTGAGATAGATATGATAGGTTTTCCCTATGTATCAGGTGTCATATCTAGAGTATTTGGTACGCTTGCTTGAAGTGTCTAGAATTTTTTGTCTTTGTTGTCTCAGTTTTTACTTTTAGATTAAAATTAACAAAAAGTTACTATACATTAAACAAAACGATAATGGATAAAAGATTCCGCATCACATTTTTCTTACACCGACAGGATGCAGGTGGTGCACCAAATTTATTGCGATGAGGTTTGGAGCTGACAAGTTGTTTCTATTTTATTTTTTGATTAAAATTATCAAAAAAGTACTCATATATTTAACAAAACGATAGAGGATAAACGCTTCCTCATCCATTTTTTCTAACACCGAGAGGATGGAAGTGGTCCACCAAATTTGTTGTGTCGAGGTTTGGAGCTAAGACTGTTGTGACCGAACAAGGAGTTATAAGACAAAATAACTCTTTACTTTCAGATTAAAGCTATAAAAAATTTACTCATATATTTACCAAAATGATCATGGATAAAAACTTATGCATCGATTTCTTTTTCTTACAAGGAGAGAATGCAAATGGTACACCAAATTTGTTGCGACGAGGTTTATAGCTGACATATTGTTTTGTTTTACTTTTATGTTAAAACTAACAAAAATTACTCATATGTTTTACAAAGAAATCATGAATAAAAGCTTTTGTGTCAAAAAAAATTGTTACATCGAAAGGATGCAAGTGGTACACCAAATTTGTTGTGATGAGGCTTGGAGCTGGCATGTTGTTTCTATAATATTTTTAGATTAAAATTAAGGAATATTTAACAAAACGATCATGGATGAAAATTTCTGCATCACATCTTTTTCTTACACTGAAGGGATGCGAGTAGTACACCAAAATTATTGCGACACATTTTTTTTCCAAACAATCATGGTTAAAAGCTTCTGTGTCACTTTTTTTTACACCGAAAGGATGCAAGTGGTACACCAAATTTGTTGCGACGAGGTTTCGAGCTGGCATATTGTTTTTATAATATGTTTAATTAAAATTAAGAAAAAAATTACTCATAAATTTAACAAAATGATTATGATAAAAGTTTCTGCATCGCATTTTTTTGTTACACCCAAAGGATGCAAGTGTACACCAAAATTGTTGCAACGATATTTGGAGCTAGAATGTTTTCCTGCAATATTTTTAGATTAAAATTAACAAAAAAGAGGTTTGGAGCTGGAGCGTTGTGGCCGATCAAGCCATCAAGGAGTTTACAAAAGGAATTAATAGATGCAAATAAAAAATTATTAATTCCTCAAACCAACATGTGATGAACTGTACACGCTCGGTGGGAGTCGAACCCACAATCCTTTGATTAGAAGTCAAATGCCTTATCCATTAGGCCACGAGCGCCTTCGACCATGTACCTGCGCCTTACTCAGGTAACAATACCGTATCTGTGGTCAAAATAGGAAATTATGCATGGCGATTTAAAACAGATCATTCGTAAAAGAAAATAGTTTGGACTGTGGAAAGCAGGACATCCTCGAAGTAGGAACAATTTCAGTACCCTCTGACCCAAAATATTTTCCACTTATTCAGCTTAGTTTACTATAAGTAATGCGACAAAATTACGTCAATACTTCGAGGTAGACAAGTCATGTAAAAAAAACCTTGCGTTAGGGTTGTGTTTCCTCTCGGCGGCGCCTCCGTCACCGTAGAGAACTCCCCTTCCCTACCCTCTTTCTTCGTCGATTAGAAGCCCCCGTGCTCTTGGTCGCTCGGATAGGAGAATTAGGGTCTCCC
Source organism: Triticum aestivum (assembly GCF_018294505.1). NCBI lineage: Eukaryota > Viridiplantae > Streptophyta > Magnoliopsida > Poales > Poaceae > Triticum > Triticum aestivum. Next base: position 502,969,181 of record NC_057814.1, read on the forward strand.
CGCTCGCGGATCTCACTTCTTGGGCAAGGGATCATGGATAGTTAGGCATCCAGCTCGGGCGCCGCCATGGGCGACGTCGAGGCAATGATGACGGAGCTTGGCTTGACTGAGTACAGTTTGGAGGATGTGATGATTGGCGATGAAGACCTTTTTAGGGCTTGACATTGCCGGAGGGTAAGCTTCGTCGGGCCATTGCTCACTACTGTGGAGACAACAGGGCTTGTCAAGAATGTCATCGCCGAAGGCTTTCTTCCACGGGACCCATTCCTTCTTTTGCCCAGCTCCTTTATTGTCTTGACCTACTGCTGCGACCAAGTCAGCTCCACTGACTCCGTCATTTTGCCCAGCCATCAACGTTTATTCTTTCCACCACGTTTGTTATGATTATTCTGTCCTTTCTGATCAATCGTCTGTCCACGGTATTCACTCCGCCGTATCTTGTTGTCCTCTTCTCCGTTTGCATACCGGTTGGCTATATCCATCAGCTGGTGCATGGAGGTAAGCTCTATCCTGTCCAGTTTCAACTGAATGTGTTTGTATTTGACTCCCTGCTGAAAAGCAAGGATGGCCCTATCCTCCGAGACGCCTTCAATGGAATTGCGTAATTGGGTCCATCTTTGGATGTACTCCTGAGTGGATTCCTTTGGCTATTGGACACACATCATCAGCTCTTGGTACCCTCCGGGATGCTTGTAAGTGCCCACAAAGTTCTTGAAGACGATCTCCTCAAATTCCCTCTAGCTATGAACAATGTCTTTAGGCAGGTTATTCAGCCAAGCTTTGGCTGAACCCTCTCTAGGTAAAGGGACATGTTGAGCATGACCACATTCTTGTCGCCTCCTCCAATTTGGACAGCAACAAGGTAATCGGCCATCCGAGTTTCCGGCTTGGTGTTTCGATCATACTTCCCAATACCTGAGGTCATCTAGAATGGCTCAGGAAAGGGGGTCATTCGTATTTGCCGACAGAAACACAACGGGCCCGAGGATCCTGACCCACCCGGCCTATCGTGCTCATCCGCGTGGCGTGCAGCTCGAGTGCAGTCCACTCGTCTTTGCGCCAAGATCTCGTGTGCATCGCGATGTGATACGTCTCAATCGTATCTACTTTTCCAAACTCTTTTGCCCTTGTTTTGGACTCTAATTTGCATGATTTGAATGGAACTAACCCGGACTGACGCTGTTTTCAGCAGAATTGCAGTGGTGTTATTTTTGTGTAGAAATAGAAGTTCTCAGAATGACCTGAAACTTCACGGAGATTATTTTTGGAATAAATAAAAAATATTGGTGAAAGAATCAACCAGAGGGGACCCACCACCTGTCCACAAGGGTGGAGGGCACGCGACGAGGCTCCACCACTTGTGGGTCCCACGAGGCTCCACCGACCTCAACTCCAACTCCATATATTCACGTTCGGGGAAAAACCAAAGAGAAGGATTCATCGCGTTTTACGATACGGAGCCGCCGCCGCCTCCTGTTCTTCCTCGGGAGGGCAGATCCGGAGTCCGTTTTGGGCTCCGGAGAGGGGAAGTCGTCGCCATCGTCATCATCAACCATCCTCCATCACCAATTTCATGATGCTCACCGCCGTGCGTGAGTAATTCCGTCGTAGGCTTGCTTGACGCTGATGGGTTGGATGAGATTTACCATGTAATCGAGTTAGTTTTGTTAGGGTTTGATCCCTAGTATCCACTATGTTCTAAGATTGATGTTGCTATGACTTTGCTTGTCACTAGGGCCCGAGTGCTATGATTTCAGATCTGAACCTATTATGTTTTCATGAATATATTTGTGTTCTTGATCCAATCTTGCAAGTTATAGTCACCTATTACGTGTTATGATCCAGCAAACCCGGAGTGACAATAGTCGGGACACTTCCCGGTGATGACCGTAGTTTGAGGAGTACATGTATTCACTAAGTGCTAATGCTTTGGTCCGGTACTCTATTAAAAGGAGGCCTTAATATCCCTTAGTTTCCAATAGGACCCCGCTGCCACGGGAGGGTAGGACAAAAGATGTCATGCAAGTTCTTTTCTATAAGCACGTATGACTATATTCGGAATACATGCCTACATTATATTGATGAATTGGAGCTAGTACTATGTCAACCTATGTTATAACTGTTGCATGATGAATGCCATCTGACATAATTATCAATCATTGATCCATTGCCTACGAGCTCGTTTCATATTGATCTTTGCTAAGTTACTTTTTCGTTGCCACTGTTACGATTGCTACAAAACTGCTACTATTACTTTTGCCACCGTTACCGTTACTTCCATATTACTTTGCTAGTAAATACTTTGCTGCAGATATTAAGTCTTTCAGGTGTGGTTGAATTGACAGCGCAGCTGCTAATACTTGAGAATATTCTTTGGCTCCCCTAGTGCCGAATCAATAAATTTGGGTTGAATACTCTATCCTCGAAAACTGCTGCGATCCCCTATACTTGTGGGTTATCAAGACCTGTTTCTGGCACCGTTGCCGGGGAGCATAGCTCTATTCTCTGAGTCACTTGGGATTTATATCTGTTGATCACTATGGGAAACTTGAAAGATCAAAGAACCAAGATTTTTCCCTCAACTACGAGGGGAGGTAAGGAACTGCCATCTAGCTCTGTACTTGATTCACCTTCTGTTTTGAGTAAACTTGCGACACCTACACCTCCTATTAATTCCGATATGTCGCATGTTATTGACGATGCCACTTCTGATATGCATGATGCTTATGATGAAACTACTCTGCTCGATAATACTGTGCCACTTGGTGAATTTCTTGATGAACAACTTGCTAGGGTTAGAGAGAATGAAATTACTGAAACTGATGATATTATTGAAACTGATGATTATGATTCTCCCCCTAGATATGAATTGCCTGTTGTACCTGAGGGTTATATTATGGATGAGGAAACTGCTATAGACTTTGTTGCTTGTAATGATAGAGATGATCTTAAGAAATTGTTAGCTAAGCTGAAAGAAAAGTCTTTGAATGCTAGAATGCAATATGACCCTATGTTTGCTACTTCACCTATCTTTGTTACTGATAAGGATTATGAATTCTCTATCGATCCAAAGTTAATTACTTTGGTTGAATCTGATCCTTTCTATGGTTATGAATCTGAAATTGTTGTGGCACACCTTACTAAATTGAATGATATAGCCACCCTATTTGCTCACGAGAAAAAAATTCGCTATTACTATATTCTTAAGTTGTTTCCTTTCTCATTAAATGCTAAGATATGGTTTAATTTTCTTGCTCCTGGTTGTGTGCATAGTCTCGAGGATATGATTTTCTACTTCACTGAAAAATATTTCCTTGCTCATAAGAAACAAGCTGCCTTAACGGAAATATTTAATTTTGTGTAAATTGAAGAAGAGAGTCTCCCACAAGCTTGGGGAAGGCTTCTCCAATTACTTAATGCTTTGCCTGATCATCCTCTCAAGAAAAATGAAATACTTGATATCTTTTATAATGGACTAACAAATGCTTCCAGAGACCACCTGGATAGTTGTGCTGGTTGTGTTTTTAGGGAAAGAACTGTTGAGCAAGCTGAATTGCTATTGAATAATATATTGAGTAATGATAATGATTGGACACTTCCTGAACCAACACCTAAGCCAACTCCGAAGGAAAGGGGTATTCTATTTCTCAGTCCTGAAGATATGCAAGAGGCAAAGAAACCTATGAAAGAAAAAGGTATTAAAGCTGAAGATATTAAGAATCTACCGCCTATTGAAGAAATACATGGTCTTGATAACCCGACACAGGTAGTAGCAGTAAACTCTCTCCATGGATTTGATGAAGGTGATATTCCTCATAATAAGTCTCCTAGTCAATGCTTAGATGAGTTTGATAATTTTATTGTTAAACAGGAAAACTTCAATGCTTATGTTAGTAGACAATTGAAACGTAATGCTTACATGCTTGACCACTTGGGTGATTATGTGAGTAGAACTATTAACGACCTTAAGCTTATTAGTAAACATGCTTCCATGGTTACAACTCAAGTAGAACAAGTACTTAAGGCACAAGATGATTTGCTCAATGAGTTAAATAATAAGAACAATGATAATGCTTTTAGGGTTATGACTAGAAGTGGTAAAATGCCAGGAACCTTTGTATCCTGAGGGCCATCCTAAGAGAGTCGAGAAAGATTCTTAGAGAACTAATACTGATGCACCTAGTCCTTCTAGTAAAAAGAAAAAGAAAACTGATAGGACTTTGCATGCTTCTAGTGAACTTGCTATAGACACACCTGAGAATCCCAATGATATTTCTATTTCTGATGCTGAGACACAATCTGGTGATGAACATGAGTAGTGATGTTAATAATGATGTTCATGTTGATGCTCAACCTAGTAATGATAATGATGTAAAGATTAAACCTGCTGTTGATCTTGATAACCCACAATCAAAGAATCAACGTTATGATAAGAGAGACTTCACTGCTAGGAAACATGGTAGAGAAAGAGAACCATGGGTTCAGAAACCCATGCCCTTTCCTCCTAAGCCATCCAAGAAAAAGGATGATGAGGATTTTGAGCGCTTTGCTGAAATGATTAGACCTATCTTTTTGCGTGTGTGTTTGACTGATATGCTTAAAATGCCTCATTATACTAAGTATATGAAAGATATTGTTACTAATAAGGGAAAGATACCGGAAGCTGAAATTTCCACCATGCTTGCTAATTATACTTTTAAGGGTGGAATACCAAAGAAACTTGGAGATCCAGGAGTACCAACTATACCATGCTCTATTAAAAGAAACTATGTTAATACTGCTTTATGTGATCTTGGAGCCGGTGTTAGTGTTATGCCTTTCTATTTATATCGTAGACTTGAGTTAAATAAGTTGACACCTACTGAAATCTCTTTGCAAATGGCTGATAAATCAACTGCTATACCCATCGGTATTTGTGAGGATGTGCCTATTGTGGTTGCAAACGCTACTATCTTAACAGACTTTGTTATTCTTGATATTCCGAGGACGACAGTATGTCGATTATCCTTGGTAGACCCTTTTTGAATGCTGCAGGGGTTGTTATTGATTGCAACAAAGGCAATGTCACTTTTCATGTTAATGGTAATGAGCATACAGTACACTTTCCGAAGAAACAACCTCAAGTTCATAGTATCAATTCTATTGGAAAAATTTCAACTATTACTATTGGAGGTTTTGAATTCCCTCTTCCTACTGTCAAAAAGAATATGATATACTTATTGTTGGGGACATGTGTCGTGGACTTAACATGGCAGATTCCCTAGCAAAAGGACTTAGGCGTGGAGCCATCGCAACTAGGTTGGCTTGAAGGGGTTAAACGGGACAAAGGATACAGAGAGTTTATCCTGACTACAAAAAAAAGACACATCCGTGACATTTTGGGCCGAACGATTTTTTCTGTCATGCTTATGACACTTCTATGACGATAATTGTGACAAAACCCAGTATCATCATAGATGTGGTGGGCTCCTACTTCTATGACAAAAATCATGACAGAAAATGGGCTTTTCGTCGTGGGCGGGTCGGAGACGCAGATGCATGACATTCTTTGGGCCGTTCATGACGGAAAAAACCGTGGTAGAAGCGAGGGCGAGGAAAATATCGGGGAGTTCCCGGTTAAGGTGGGTGGTCGGGGCCGAGCGATGCACGGAGGTTTGCGCGTTTCTCTCATAAACGTACGCGCGTGTGTGCGAGGCGTTGCGCTCTAACTGAAGCCGAGTGAGGCGTTGGGCTCTAACTGAACCCGAGCGATTGCGCTAGCTACGTTACTGAACCCGAGCGATCGATCCCTTGCTGTTAATTGAACCAGAGTGATTCCTTCGCTACTGCTGCTAACTGAAGCCGATCGATGCTGCCTCTTGATGAACAATGAGCGTTGTTGGGGGTTTGGATGAACAGTTCCCGATGGGGGGTTGGATGAACATGGCCCCGTGGTGTTGCCGCTGGATGAACAGGACCCCGATCGATCGAGCCTATTGGGGGGTGGATGAACAGGACCCTGTGGAGGGCTGGATGAACAGGACCTCGTGGAGGGCTGGATGAACAGGACCCCGTGGAGGGCTGCTTGAACAGTATCCTGTGGAGGGCTAGATGAACAATAGACCGTGGAGGGGTGGTTGAACAAGACCCCGTGGAGAGGGCTGGTTAAACAGTAGCCGGTGTAGGAGCGGTGGAGGCTGGATGAACAATTGCAGGTGGAGGCTGGAGGAGGTCGACGGTGGATGAACAGTAGCCCGTGGAGGCTGGAGGAGGTCAACGGTGGAGATGAACAGTATCCCGTGGAGTTCCATTTTGCGGTATGCCACACCTGTCGGAGTAAATGGCCACGGGTAGCCTAACCGACTGCCCCTGGTTCTTCTGAAAAAATTATCAGGCCTTCAGGCCTCCAAGCACTCCAAGCATTGGGCCGCCTTCCCTGGCCGGCTACCTCTGAAGCCGACTCCCGGAAGGCGACCCAGCCTCAGCAACCCCTCCCCGGGACGGCTACGGGGTAGCCGACTCCAAGAAGCCGGCCAAGAAGAACGCCGACTCCAAGAAGCCGGCCGAGACCCCAACCACCAAAGCTACGCCCACATAACGGTGACAAGACGGGGTGTGGCCACAGTGCGGCCCACTACCCCCGAGGCCCGAGGCAGGCATGGCCACAGGAGGCCGTACGGGATGACCGTCTCCTGTTCCGCTCGGCACTGTAGCCATGCCAGCCTCGACGTCATCCACGACCGACTCCTGTACGGCCCGGCCTCCCCCAGTCGGCCGAGGGCGTAGCCGGCTCCCAGAAGCCGGCTACCCCCTTCCTCGAAGCAGGAGCCCCATTAAGGGACAAGACGAGGTAAGGCTACAGTGAGAGCCCCCGAGGCGGCCCACTGTAGCCATGCTTACCTCGACGAAGCCCTCGTCATCAGAGGCGAGGCTACAGTGAGCAGCCGCCGACAAGAACCTAGGCGGTGGGGCCGGCCTGTCGACCAAGAAGCCGGCAGCCGGCGAGACCCACCAGCCGGCGGGACCCAACAGCCGGCGGAGAAGCCGGCGAGCGTAGACACTGACGGCTGGGACCAGTGCCCAGCCGAATTACCATTGTACCCCCGGGGGGTAGGCTTATATAAACCCCCCGGAGCACCCATGCAAAGGGAGAGTTTCTGAACACAGCACACACACCATAGAGATAGAGAGAAGCAAGAGCTAGCCTTGTTCTTCTTCTCCCTTGAACCCAACAGCTCTAGGAGCGATTGTAGCTACCTTTCCTTGATCTAGTGATCATGCGGAGACCCCGCAGAGCAGGACTAGGGGTGTTATCTCCTCGAAGAGCCCCGAACCTGGGTAAGATCCGCCGGCGTGCATGTCTTCGCCTCATCCCGTTTCCAGGCACCGGCGATGTCTTATTAGCACCCACAATGATAAGCCATCCGTTGGCATATGTCGCACCAACCACCCGACATTTGGCGCCCACCGTGGGGCCAGGTGCACCGTCGTCCGGAGACCTGTTCTGGACGGGAACCCTCTTCCTCCCCCGCGAGCGCAGCCAGCCTGCTGCGCCCGATGGCATTTGCCTTGACGCGCTGCAAGGCGTCGACGACGCCTGCGCAGCGAGCTGCCTCGCCGATCTGCTCGGCGAGGCTCGCATCTCCGACGAGCCTGCGTCCGACGCAGGCACGGACTACCCCGAGAGCCGCCTCGTCAGCCTCCTCGACCAGCTTCACGTCTCCAGCGAGCCTGCTGCAGACATGGAGTCGGTCGGCTCCACCGACCCGATGCTCGACTCCGACACGACATCACTCGACGCCTACCCCACCGACGTGGTGGTCTTCGACGACCCTCTCCCTCGAGCTGACAGTGGCAGCAGCGCTGTCACCGAAGTGCTGGTCATCAGCCACGTCGCCAACTCGGGCGAGAACTCCCACGACGCCCTGCAAGCGGCGATGCACGACCTCTCCGTCCCCATCCCGGCCGACGCGGACGCCGAGACCCTGGAGGCACGCCGCCTTGCCCTCATCGCAGAAGGCCAGAAGATAGCCTCCATGAGACGCCTCACTGAAGCCCACCAGCGCGAAGTCGACCGCGCCGCCTTCGGTACGCCGCCGCCTAGCGGCCCGAGCCGAGCCGGCTTCGTCCAGAAGCGCGGCGCGGCCGTCGCCAGCATGCTGGGGGCAGATCGCCCCGTCTACGCCAACCCGCTCGAGAATCTGCGAGCCGCTCAGGCGGCCGCAGAAGAGCTCAATGGGCTGGGAGCCGATGAGCTCCCCTACATGACGAGACGGATCCAGCAGCTGCTCGACGCGGCTGCAGAACGGCACGAAGCCGGCGCCCAAGCTGATAGTCAACCCCCGCGCCGGGAGCACGCCGCGACGTCCCGCTCGCCGACTGCAAGCGGCGCGCGCCAGAAGAAAGACAAGGAGCCAGCTGCCAGCCGCAGCCGGACTCGCATCACCATCGAGCGCGACGCGGAGGGCCGCCCTCGAGCCGTGGAGCACCAAGGAAATCTGCCTCCTCCCCCGCCTCGAAGAGAAAGACGTCTCACTCCGCCGCCTATCACGCACCCGACTCTTGGCGACCGACTCGGCCGCCGAGAAGGAGTCGGCGAGAGCGACGCCCGCCACCGGATCGACCGCCTTGCTCGATCCTTGGCGTTAGAAGAAGAAGACGATGTCGGCCCGCCATGCTTTGGCCCCCGCATCCGCGACGAGCCCTTCCCCAAAGGGTTCTCGCTCCCCAGAGACACGCCCAAGTACAACGGCTCGGTGAAGCCGGAAGATTGGCTCATCGACTACTCCACGGCCGTCAGCATAGCCAACGGCAATCGGCGCGTCGCCGTGAAGTACGTCCCCCTCATGCTGCAAGGCACGGCGCACACGTGGCTCAACAGCCTCAAGCCCTACAGCATCAACAGTTGGCTGGACTTCACCGAAGTCTTCATCCGCAACTTCACCAGCACCTACAAGCGGCCTCCCAAGCCTCGCCAGCTCTCCCTCTGCGTCCAAGGGCCCAACGAGTCGACCCGCGACTACCTCACGCGATGGGCCGAGCTCCGCAACTCCTGCGAGGGGGTGCACGAGGTCCAGGCCATCGAGTACTTCATCGCCGGGTGCCGAGAGGGCACCCTCCTCAAGCACCGACTCCTCTGCGACGAGCCGGCTACCCTCGACGAGTTGCTGATCACCGCGGACAAATACGCCACGACCGACTCCTCAATGAAGACCGAGCTGCGAGTAGACGCCTCTGGGAAGGTGATTGCTCCGGCTCCCAAGACGCCGGCTGGCGACCCCAATCGGCGCCCTTATCAGAACAATCACAAGTGCAAGGCCCCCATGCCGACTCCCTCCAGTCGGCAGGTGCCACTGTTGAAGATGAGCAACCCGAAGAACGGCCCGCTCCCAAGAAGAAGGGTGGCAGGCCGGCTTGGCAGCCGTCTTTCTCCTACGAGCAAGCTCTCGACGCCCCTGCAAGTTCCACAGCGGCGCGAAGCCGTCCAACCACACAACCCGGAAATGCCATTGGCTCACCCGCATCACCAAGGGCGAGGGGATGTTGCCGCCTCCGCCTCCTGGTCCGCCGCCTCCAGCCCCCCAGCAGCCGGTGGCTCGGCCGGCAGTCGGCGCCATCCAAGACGAATTCCCCGAAGAGCACGCCGCCTACGTCATCTTCACTAGTCAAGCCGATGACAAGCGCAGTCGGCGCAGACAGCATCAAGAAGTTAATGCAGTCGCCTCCAGCGCCCCCGAGTTCATGCACTGGTCAGAGAAGCCGATCAGCTGGAGCCAGGCCGACCACCCAGAGGTGATGCCTTCGCCTAGCTCCTATGCAATGGTCTTGGATGTCACCCTCGCGACAGAGAGGCGAGCTGCCAGATTTTCCCGCGTCCTGATAGACGGCGGAAGCAGTATCAACATACTGTACCGCGATACCATGGAGAAGCTGAACATCAAAGCAAAGCAGCTCATGCCGAGCCGCACTGTCTTCCATGGCATCGTCCCCGGCTTGTCTTGCTCCCCAATCAGCAAGATTAAAATGGATGTTCTCTTCCGAGACAAAGATCATTTTCGCCGAGAAGCAATCTGGTTCGAGGTGGTGGATTTGGAGAGCCCCTATCATGCACTGCTTGGCCGACCTGCTCTAGTCAAGTTCATGGCTGTGCCCCACTACGCCTACCTGAAGATGAAGATGCCGAGCTCGAAGGGGATCATCACGGTAGCCGGCGACTACAAGAAGTCCACCGAGTGCGCCATGGCCAGTAGCCGGCTGGCCGAGTCCCTCGTGGTGGCAGAGGAGAAGAAGATGTTGGAACGGGTTGTGGCCATGGCCGGCAAGCAGCCGGCCTTGTCCCCCAACCCCAAGGATTGTGATGCGCAGGACTCCTTCCAGCCTGCCAAAGAGACAAAGAAGATACCTCTGGACCCGGAGAACCCGGAGAGGTTCGCTGTCATTGGGGCGAACGTGGACAGTAAATAGGAAGGCGAGCTCGTCGACTTCCTCCGTGAGAATCGAGACATCTTTGCATGGTCCCCAAAGGACATGCCGGGTGTCCCGAAGGATTTCGCCGAGCACAAGTTACATGTCCGAGCTGATGCGAAGCCGGTCAAGCAGCCCCTCCGCCGACTGTCAGAAGAGAAGCGAAGAATTGTGGGAGAAGAGATAGCCCGGCTCCTTGCTGCTGGCTTTATCATGGAAGTGTTCTTTCCAGAGTGGCTTGCCAACCCAGTTCTGGTTCTGAAGAAGAATAACAAGTGGCGTATGTCTATAGACTACACCAGTCTGAACAAGGCCTGCCCAAAGGATCCGTTTGCTCTGCCACGGATTGACCAAGTGATCGACTCCACAGCCGGATGCGAGCTGTTAAGTTTTTTGGATGCGTACTCAGGGTACAATCAGATCAAGTTGGACCCAGCTGACCGCTTGAAGACTGCCTTCATCACACCCTTTGGAGCTTTCTGCTACCTGACTATGACATTCGGCTTGAGAAATGCCGGTGCCACTTTTCAGCGTTGCATGCAGAAATGCCTCTTGAAACAACTCGGCAGAAATTCCCACGTCTATGTAGACGACATTGTGGTGAAGACAGAGAAGCGTGGTACCTTGCTGGAAGACCTGAAAGAAACATTCGCCAACTTGCGCCGATTCCAAATCAAGCTCAACCCCGAGAAGTGCGTGTTCGGAGTGCCAGCCGGCCAGCTGCTGGGCTTCCTGGTCTCCGGACGCGGCATCGAATGCAACCCCGTCAAGATCAAGGCCATCGAGAGGATGGAAATTCCCACCAAGCTACGAGATGTGCAGAAGTTCACTGGCTGCTTAGCCTCCCTGAATCGTTTTATCAGCCGACTAGGAGAAAAGGCTCTCCCCTTGTACCGACCAAGTGGAATGATCAAGCCGACCAAGCCTTCTATGAGTTGAAGAAAATGCTGACCACTCCGCCTGTCCTGGCTGCGCCGACTGAGAAGGAGCCCATGCTCCTCTACATCGCCGCGACTAGCCGAGTCGTCAGCACTGTTGTTGTGGTCCAGCGCCCGGAGGAAGGCCGAGCCCAGCTAGTCCAGAGGCCGGTGTACTATCTCAGCGAAGTGCTATCCAGCTCAAAGCAAAACTACCCGCACTACCAGAAGATGTGCTATGGGGTGTACTTCGCTGCCAAGAAACTGAAGCCCTACTCCCAAGAGCACCCCATCACGGTCGTATGCACTGCCCCGCTCGCCGAGATCATAGGCAGCCGGGATGCATCCGGCCGGGTGGCAAAATGGGCCATTGCATTGGCGCCCTACACAATCTTCTACCAACCCCGCACCGCCATCAAGTCGCAAGCATTGGCCAACTTCCTCGTCGACTGGGCCGAGACCCAGTACCTACCGCCGGCTCCCGACTCTACCCATTGGCGGATGCACTTTAACGGGTCCAAGATGCGCACCGGCTTGGGAGCCGGCATCGTCCTCACCTCTCCTAAAGGCGACAAGCTCAAGTACATGCTGCAGATCCACTTCGCCGCCTCCAACAACGTGGCCGAGTATGAGGCGCTCATACACGGGCTCCGGCTAGCCAAAGAGCTTGGCATACGCCGGATCCTGTGCTACGGCGACTCAGACTTGGTGGTCCAGCAATCGTCTGGCGACTGGGACGTCAAGGACGCGAACATGGCGAGTTATCGATTCCTCGTCCAGCAGATCAGCGGATACTTCGAGGGGTGCGAGTTCCTCCACGTGCCAAGGGCCGACAACGACCAAGCAGATGCCCTAGCACGGATCGGCTCCACCCGACAAGCCATACCGACTGGCGTCTCCCTCCAGCGCCTCCTCAAGCCGTCCATCAAGCCGTCTCCAGAGTCGGATTCCATATTTGTACCACCTGCGCCAGATACAGCCGGATCCGACTGGAGAAACCCCGCAGGCGGCACGGGGACTTCGACAACTGGCCCGGGGACAGCCATAGTCGCACCCGGCCCGGGGACTTCAGAACCCGGCCCGGGGACTGCAGCAGTCGGCCCGGGGACTACAACGACACAAGAAGCAGTGGCCGACTCACCCAACCCACCCACCCGAGTCATGGTGGCTACATTAACAGAAGAAGAAGTCACAGCTCCCTCATGGGCCCAGCCCATCCTCAAGTTCCTAGTCAGCAGAGAGCTGCCGGCTGATGAGATCTCAGCAAGACTAGTGCAACGACGAGCCGCAGCATATACAATAATCAACAGAGAGCTTGTGAAGCGCAGCGTCACTGGAATCTTCCAGCGTTGCGTCGAGCCAGAAAAAGGAGTGGCAATCCTCAAAGACATCCACCAAGGCGAATGCGGCCACCACGCAGCCTCAAGATCCCTTGTGGCCAAGGCTTTCCGCCATGGTTTGTTCTGGCCGACTGCCTTGGAGGATGCTAAAGAAATAGTCAAGAGCTGCAGAGGATGCCAAGTTTTTAGCTCCAAGCAACACCTGCCGGCTTCTGCACTCAAGACCATTCCCCTCACCTGGCCTTTTGCCGTTTGGGGACTGGACATGGTGGGCCCTTTCAAGACAGCCCGCGGCGGCTTGACGCATCTACTTGTCGCTGTGGACAAGTTCACAAAGTGGATCGAAGCAAAGCCAATCAAAAAGCTGAACGGGCCGACTGCCGTGACATTCATCACCGACATCACTACTCGGTACGGCGTGCCGCACAGCATCATCACCGACAACGGCACGAACTTCGCCAAAGGAGCACTGGCACGTTTCTGCGCGACGCAGGGCATCCGACTGGACTTAGCATCCGTTGCCCACCCGCAGTCAAACGGCCAGGTCGAGCGAGCAAATGGACTCATCCTCTCCGGCATCAAGCCCCGACTGGTTGTACCACTGGAGCGATCGGCCGGCTGCTGGCTCGAAGAGCTGCCGGCTGTCCTCTGGAGCCTGCGCACTACCCCCAACAAGTCAACCGGTTTCACTCCATTTTTCCTCGTGTATGGTGCCGTGGCGGTCATCCCAACAGACATCGAGTTCGACTCGCCTCGGACCACCATGTACACGGAGGAGGAGGCCAAAGAAGCAAGAGAAGACGGCGTGGACCTACTGGAAGAAGGCCGGCTGCTGGCACTCAGCCGGTCCGCCATCTACCAGCAAGGGCTGCGTCGCTACTACAACCGCAAGGTCAAGCCAAGATCCTTCCAAGAGGGCGACCTTGTGCTCCGGCTGATCCAGCGAACAGCCGGCCAGCACAAGCTCTCGGCCCCTTGGGAAGGTCCCTTCGTCGTCAGCAAGGCACTCGGCAACGACTCCTACTACTTGATCGACGCGCAAAAACCAAGAGCACGCAAGAGAGACGACTCCGGCAAGGAGTCGGAGCGACCATGGAACGCAAACCTCCTGAGACGATTTTACAGTTGAAAGCAGTATGTATCATGCTACCCCTTTTTTGTATTAAGTACAAACCAACAGGCCCCCCGAGCAGGACTCGGGGACTGCCCTTGTTTATCTATGAATGACAAGTGTCATATCCATGAATGTATTATTACATTTTGAATTCTTGTCTGGCACCGAGTTTGACTAGTCGGCCCGGGGACTGGCCGCCTTGAGCTATATTGAAAGTTCTACCTGAAGTCAGAAAAGTAGTGTGCCGGCTCCCGAGTCCCCTCTTGTTGAAAGTCGCAGCTCGAAGAACCGACTGTCCGACTAGCAAGAGGCAAGGCAGAAAGGACGCCCACACGAAAAACGGCTAAGGAACAACGAACCTATATAGCAAAGAGACGGCCTCCAAACATGCCTGCCGGCTGCTAGAACAGCCGGCTGGCCGGCTTCCTAAACACTTAGCTTTAGTCCAGCAAAGCTAAAGTACTCCTCCCCCCCAATTGGCCAAGCACTCCTCCAGCTACAGATTGCAGAGCAACTGTTGGACTGGGGAGGCGGCAACCAAGGGAGGGCGGCAAAGGAAACAGCAGAAGGACAAAAAGCAAAAGTACAAGGAAAGGCCAAATGCATAAGTTATATATACACATAAAGCCCCCAACAGGCTGGCAACAGACTTGAGTTCGAATACACCCAGTGGGTGGAATTGTGCAGACTTAACCAAACATTGTTCCAAAAGTAACTAGACAGGGAAACAAAAGACGACAGACTAAGGCGCGCCGCGGAGGCCGAGCTGGTCGGTGAAGGCGGCCTCGCCGGCTGAAGGAGTGGCCGACTAGCGGGTCCCGGCTTGACCACCACCTACGGCAGGAGACGCACTCGCGCGCGACGTAGTGCTAGAGGCGCGGTCAGGCTGAGGCTGGCCGACTGCTCCACCAGCCGGCTCGGTGTCTTCACCCTCCTCCTCCTCTTCTTCGCCCTCGTCGCTGGAGTCGATCTCCTCCGCCGAGTCCTCACCGTCCGCCGGGTTCAGCCCGAACCACTCCTCCGGCTGGGCGACACCGTTGTCATCTACCTCGGGGGCGAAGACGCTGGTGTCGGTGTAATCGGCGATCGCCGAAGCCCGCCGGATGATAGCCGGCCGCGCCGGCTCCAGCTCCGTGTCGGCTTGCTGCCGCCAGGTAGCCAGCTGATCCAGGCTCAGGCCGGGATACCAGGCCTTGACGAACTCCAGCTCCCGCCTGGCGCCGGCGCGAGCCGCCGAGGCCTTCCAAGCCTCGAAGCGGCTGACTGCCACCTCCAGCCAGTCGGCAGTCCGACTGGGGGTGCGAGGAACCACTTGGCCGGGCCAGAGGGCGGCCAAGACTTGCACCCCGGCACGCTGAAGCCGACGGAGCAGTCGGTGAGCCGGCTGGATGCGGGCCTGGATCGCCAGGAGCTGCTCCTCTAGCGAGCGGACGGCGGTTGGCGAGATCTCAAAGCCAGCCTGCCTTCGCGCTTGGCGACGGGCCTCGATGGTCTGGTTGGCGACAGTAGAATAGCCAGGGAAATATTCTGCGCAAGAAAGAAGAAGAAAAGGAGAAAAGAGCACCAAATCAGAAAAAGAGCCAAAGTGGCAGATGGCAAGAAAGGACGAAGAGGTAGGCGGCTTACCGTCAACCAGATCTTCGATCTGGCCATAGCCAGAGACCAGAGTCTGCCTGGCCTCAGCCCAGCCAGCCGCCTCCGTCTCGTACTCGGCCTAGAGGGCGGCTTCGCGGTCCTGCACCACCTTCAGGGCCGCCTTGTGGCCTTCCTCCTGGTCGGCCAGCTTCTTGACCAGGCGGGCGCGCTCCTGCACCAAGGCGGCGAGCTCGGCATCCTTGGCACGAAGGGCAGTCTGAGACTCTCCCAGCTATGCCCTCAGACTGGCGTTGGCCGCTGCAGGGACGGCAGAAAAAGAAAGAACAGTAAGAAGAAGTCGTCAAGGAAGATTCGACCCGACTGCTCAGCAGTCGGCCCGAATCTCGGGGACTACACTCAGTGGGTGCGCTGACGCGCCCCCACATGAGATAAAGAACAAAGCACGTACCTCGGCTCTCAGTAAGGTCGGCGGTCTTCTGAGTCAGCTCCCGAGCCTGGGAGTTGAAGGCGGCCGCTCGAAGGTTGTGGTAGTCCTGCAAGATGGACAGAAGACCGAAGTAAGAACAAAAATAGCAAAGGCAAATCCACCAAGAAGTTCCAAGCCGTCTGCTCAGCAGCCGACTCGGAACTCGGGGACTACACCCAGTGGGTGCGCTGACGCGCCCCCACGGAAGAAATCAAGATCAAGAAGAAGCAAGATGGGAATACTAACCCGGATGGCCGCCCGCGTCGCGAGGAACTCATCGGTGAACTGCCTCAGCGCCGCAGCTTGGCCCTGGAGCCGGGTCCAGACGTCCTGTGCAGCCACGTTCACCACGGCCGTCCCTCCGCCTAGCGTCCACCCCGAGGTAGCGCTGGACGCCTCCGCATCCCGGGCCGATGAGCTGGAGCCCACGGCCGGCTGCGGCTCCGACGCGGCCTTCTGTGGCTCCGACGCGGCTTTCCCCGCGCGCCGACTCGACGAAATCCGGAACGCCATCTCAGCCCTCGCGGCCGGCTCGCCCCCTGCCGACTGTGCAGGCGGCGGATCAAGCCGGCCGCCTTGAGCCGCCCCAGTTGGCGGGGTCGGCACCGGCGCCCTCTCCAGGATGATGACATCGTCGCTTCCCCCCAGCCCTGGCTGGTCGCCGCTGGCTCCCTCTGGCGAGGGCTCCATGTCCCCAGGCGCCATGAGACGCAGCGGGGTGACCATCAAAACCTCCCCCGCCGCCGCCGCGGCTGCAGCCTCTGCTTGGGCCCTGGCTGCGGCATCAGCGAGTGCCTTCGCCGCCTCCTCCTCCCGTGCCGCCTGAGCGGCGGCCGCCCTCCGTGCCTCCACCTCCCGCGCCTCTCGCTCCGCCTGCGCCTCCCGCGCGTTCCTTTCTGTCGCCTCCTGAAGGTCGGCACGGGGGTCCACGCGGTGGGTGGTGCTCCCAGAGCCCTCGGCGACTCAACGATGGAGGCGGCAGCCGCCCGCTCAAGCGACAACGGAGCTCTGATCGTTGAAGAAAAAGACAAGGGTTCAGGAACCACCAGAGAAAAGAAAGAAAAAAGAGTATACGAAAGAAAGTGAACTTACGCCGACACGGTCTGCGGTTGCTTCACCGTCTTGCGGAAGCGAGCCGCCTTTGCGGCCGCCTCCTCCCGCCTGGTGGCTGCCGCCCCGCCCCTGGGTTTCTTCGTCCGGCTACCGAACAAACCCTGGGCGGCGTGACGCTTTTGACCTCCACCCCGAGCAGGCAGCGCGGCGGAGGAACCCGCGCCGCGTCCAGATGCTGGCTGGCGGCGCGGGACGACTTCGGCCTCATCGTCGTCCGGCCAGTCGTCAAAGGTAACTCCGAGCCCGGAGCCGCTTGCTTCGCCGCCGGCTTGGCCACCACCCGGCTCGACGTCGTCGTCCATACCGGCCGCAGCCAGGTCGGGGTCCTCCAGATCGTGTTCGGTCCGGTCGGGGACGAATCGGCGCTCCGAGTCTGACCCGCCGGCCGGCCGAAGCAGAGGGCTCTGTCGAAAAGCAAACCGACTAAGTTAGAATCGGCTAAGAGGAACTCGGCAACAAAGCGAAGAGAGAGAGAAAGAGACAAGGAGAACATACCGTAGGCGGCGGATTGGCTCTGCTATACGGTTCCTTGCCGAACTGCCACTCTTCAGTGAGTTTGCAGTTCGCAAGGTAGTTCACCATATAGGCGACCTCCTCGCGCGGCATCTCCTTGGTACACATTCGGCTCGGATCGAGCTGGCCACTCATCTGACAGATCAGATGAGGCCGGCTCTGGAGCGGAAGAACCCGGCGCGTGACGAACGCGGCCAGAAGGTCGGGCCCCGTCAAGCCCTCTGCCTGGGTCAGCTCCCGCACTCGGGCGACGGCGACGGACCCGGCCGGCGTCAGAGTCACGGCCCGGAAGGACCACTGGGGCCGCCTGCCCTCCGGTGGGCCGGCTACGTAAGCCGGCAGGTTGATGTAGTCGCCCCGCGGGGCGATGTTCCGCACATAGAAGTATGATTTTTGCCACTTCTTCACCGATTGGATCAGCGTGATGACGGGGAAGGGGTTGTCGGCGACCGATCTCTGCGACGCGATGAAGGCGCCAGTCTGAGCCGGCACGCCCCGCATGCGCGTGCCCAGCTTCGACTGGAAGAACTCCCCCCAGAGCTCAAGGGTGGGGAGGACGCCGAGGTAGCCCTCGCACAGGGTGACGAAGGCGGACAGCAGCACCACCGCGTTTGGGGTGAGATGGTGCGGCTGGAGCTGATAGAAGTCGAGCCAGGAGCGGAAGAAGGCGCTCGCTGGCAGGCCGATGCCACGCAAGAAGTGCGAGCGGAAGACCACCCGCTCGCCCTCCCGCGGCTCCGGCGTAATTTCCCTCGCCGGCGCAAGGCGGACCTCCACCTTGTCCGCGGCCGGCAGCCGCCGAGTATTGCGGAGGAACTCGACGTGGTCTTCGTGCACGTTGGAGCCGTCCCAATCCCCGCCATACTGCTCCGTGGCGGGAGGCATGGAAAAAACTAGCGCGGCGGTGGTGGAACGTGCGGTGGAAGAGCGCGGCGGCGAGGCGCTGTTGCAAGAAACGGCGAGCGAAGAAGATGGTGGAAGTAGGAGGAGCCTGCGAGGGCCTGCCGCCCTCCACCTCCCCCTACTTATAGCATCGCGAGGCGAGGCCGAAGAGGCCGGACGTGGGGGGGAGACGTGGGATTAGCTGCACCCATTCCCCCCATGCCCCGCGATTATTGCGCCCTAAAGTCGAGCCGAAACTGCCGCAAGGAGACGTGCGAGCGGTTTCGGGATACAGAGAATCCGCGCCTGGGCCCGGGCGCGGACGTGGCGGGCCCCCGCCCTGCGGCGACGTCCCGTCACGCGCGTGGGCTGGCAGGCTTTCTGGCCGAGGGAGGCCACGTGGTTCGCAAACGGCAAGTGGCCGGCCCGTGGCCCGGAGCACACGCTAGCAAGCTCCCGCCCTCCGACTCCGGAGTTTTCGACCAAGGCGGCACGCCTAACCAAAGCCAGCTCCCAGCTGCCGACTTGTCGAGATAGGAAGCTGATCGAGCTTCTCAACCCCTACTCCACCTCGAAGCCCAATCAGCTTCGGGGACTACTGTCGGAGTAAATGGCCACGGGTAGCCTAACCGACTGCCCCTGGTTCTTCTGAAAAATTATCAGGCCTTCGGGCCTCCAAGCACTCCAAGCATTGGGCCGCCTTCCCTGGCCGGCTACCTTTGAAGCCGACTCCCGGAAGGCGACCCAGCCTCAGCAACCCCTCCCCGGGACGGCTACGGGGTAGCCGACTCCAAGAAGCCGGCCAAGAAGAACACCGACTCCAAGAAGCCGGCCGAGACCCCAACCACCAAAGCTACGCCCACATAACGGTGACAAGACGGGGTGTGGCCACAGTGCGGCCCACTACCCCCGAGGCCTGAGGCAGGCATGGCCATAGGAGGCCGTACGGGATGACCGTCTCCTGTTCGGCTCGGCACTGTAGCCATGCCAGCCTCGACGTCATCCACGACCGACTCCTGTACGGCCCGGCCTCCCCCAGTCGGCCGAGGGCGTAGCCGGCTCCCAGAAGCCGGCTACCCCCTTCCTTGAAGCAGGAGCCCCATTAAGGAGACAAGACGAGGTAAGGCTACAGTGAGAGCCCCCGAGGCGGCCCACTGTAGCCATGCTTACCTCGACGAAGCCCTCGTCATCAGAGGCGAGGCTACAGTGAGCAGCCGCCGACAAGACCCTAGGCGGTGGGGCCGGCCTCTCGACCAAGAAGCCGGCAGCCGGCGGGACCCACCAGCCGGCGGGACCCAACAGCCGGCGGAGAAGCCGGCGAGCGTAGACACTGACGGCTGGGACCAGTGCCCAGCCGGATTACCATTGTACCCCCGGGGGGTAGGCCTATATAAACCCCCCGGAGCACCCATGCAAAGGGAGAGCTTCTGAACACAGCACACACACCATAGAGATAGAGAGAAGCAAGAGCTAGCCTTGTTCTTCTTCTCCCTTGAACCCAACAGCTCTAGGAGCGATTGTAGCTACCTTTCCTTGATCTAGTGATCATGCGGAGACACCGCAGAGCAGGACTAGGGGTGTTATCTCCTCGGAGAGCCCCGAACCTGGGTAAGATCCGCCGGCGTGCATGTCTTCGCCTCATCCCGTTTCCAGGCACCGGCGATGTCTTATTGGCACCCACAATGATAAGCCATCCGTTGGCATATGTCGCACCAACCACCCGACAACACCCCTCCCGATGAATAGGACCCCCGTTGCGATCGTATTGCTCCAATGCAAGTCCGTTTCCTCTGTTTTGCGGTACGCCACACCCCTCCCGATCAACAGGACCCCGTTTCGACCATAGGAGGTCCAAGAGAGGCACGTTTCCTTCGTTTTGCGGTACGCCAGACCCTTCCCGCTGAACAAGATCCCGTTTCGACCGTGGCCGGTCGAACACAAGGCCGTTTCCTCCGTTCTGTGGTACGCCAGGCCTCGTTTCTATCGGCTGTTCCGTCCAAGCCGGTTGGCTCCTGATGAACACGACGATGATGCAGTTTCTCCGTACCGATCCAGCCATGTACACGAGCCCTGGCCATACGTATGCGCGAGTAGGCGTTCGAGACCCCGCCCGTATGTACGTACGTGGCCGTATTTACTTTCTTGCACCCTGGCCGTTGTACGTATGTGTACACGATATTAACGGGACTGTGTGACATGCTACGTGCACGCCTCTACTATGACACGTGCCCTTCTTACACGGCCACGGTTCATCGCTACAGCCTGCAGACAGACCGATCGACCAATATGTACGTACACGTTCGCGACCCGAATGACAACGCTACGTACGCTTCGACCAGGTGGGTCCCGACTGTCAGGCACTTTCTTGCGTGCGAAGATGTAGCTGGTGGGTCCCAGCAGTCAGGGGGCGAACCATTTTTTTGCCCGTAATATGGACGCACTTCCTTGCGTGCGAAGATGTAGCTGGTGGGTCCCAGCAGTCAGGGGGGAAACTTTTTTTTTCGCGAAAGACGGTGGCCCGTCCGGTGGGTCCCTGCTGTCAGGTGGAGGAACAATTATTTTGCGCGTAATAAGGAGGCACTTCCTTGTTGCCGTCGTGGACCCAGCTGTCAGCCTCTCCACGTACAGTACTCTTCCGATGGAAGTCGTTCCTTGACCATGTTGACCACGCCGCGCCGAGAGCACCAGGGCGGTTGACGACGGCGAGGCCTAGGAAGGGGACAACGTAGAGCCGGGGAAGATACGGTAGTGGAAGCCCATGCGGAGAGGAGTACGAGGGTTCACTGGTTCGGCTGTGGTATGAGGCTGCCGTCGCCGCAGGGCCTGGCCAGCGGTGGGAGTAGTAGGGGCGGTGAGGCCTCCTCGGCATCACAGCCGGCCCCGGGAGGCAGGAGCATGCGGCACGACCGGTGCTGGTTTGGGCGGCTGGAGCAAGAAGACCAGAGGTTGAAGAAGCACTACGGCCGTTGGATGGACATCGTACGGTCACTTGAGTTATTCATATTGACTAAGTTGACAAAGCCCTCCATCCCCGTCAACTTAGTAGGCCCACAAGTCAGCCTCCCACTATGGTGGGTCCCAGCTAGCAGGGGGTATTCAGTTTTTTGTGCGTAATAAGGAGGCACTTCCTTGCGTGCGAAGATATAGCTGGTAGGTCCGACCTGTCAGCGGGGGGATTTTTTTTCGCGAAATATAGAGGCCCTTCCGGTGGGTCCCAGCTGTCAGGTCGACGAATCATTATTTTGCGTGTAATAAGGAGGCATTTCCTTGCGTGTGGCCGTGGACCCAGCTATCAGCCTCTCCATGTACAGTCCACTTCCGATGGATGTCGTTCGTTGACCACGCTGACCACTCCGCGTCGAGTGCATCCAAGGTGGTGGACGACGGCGAGGCCCCGGACAGCAACGAGCCGGATATGGGAAGATGCGAGAGTGGAGTCGTAGACAGAGAGGTGTACCAGGGTTAACTGGTTCTGGTGCGGTGTGGTTCGGCAGTCGGTGGAGAAGAATAGGAGGTGTGGAGGGGTGGAGGGATGGCCTGGCCGGCGGTGGGGTAGCGCTTCACAGCGAAGCATCCTAAGCAGAGCTACTAGCAGCAGGAGGCAGGAGCAGGTGGTCCCGGCGGCGCTGGAGGAAGAAGACGAGAGATTGAAGATGGATGCCGATCATTGGATGTAAACCCAATAGCTAACGATGTCAGAATCATTTCTTGACTAAGGTGACAACGACTTGCGTTGGCTTCGACCTATTGGCCCACATTTCAGCCTCGAAAAATGTGGCACGTATTCAACCCATTTTTCAGAATTTACAGTCAATTTGATCTCTTTGTTTTAGAATTACAATCCATTTGCTAGGCTGGGTGAACAAATAATGTAGCGTCCATGCGACCCATTTATTTTTTTCCTAAAAAATTTCAGGCCATTTGCACTTTCTCGAAATACACGATTTTGCTGGGCTAATTCTAATTATAATGTTGGGTTGGGCGCAACAATGTTATCAAAAAATAAACAGGGGCTGAGCATTTTGTTATAAATATATTTAAATAATAAGTGATTCATTATTACATTGGTCCTTAAATCTTACCAAGCTTTTGTACACAATCACCAGGATTTTCGTTGCCAAAAAAAATCCAGGATTTTATTATTAAGAAATTATTTTTATAAGTTAATAAGATGTGGGATATTGTTTTCTTACATATGTAAGTATCTGTTAAATATATGATGAAAATAACAATAATATATAATAACATATAAAATAATTTAAATATATATAATGTAGTTAGAAGGGAAACATAAGTTGGACCAGGCGTTCCTATTCTTATATAGAAAAATAGAACAGACCTCTGCGTTTTCTTCAAACAAATACATAAGTTGGGCTGTCGATGTTTGAGGAAAAATAAAACCTCGGATGGGAGGTCCATAGGCCGGTCGATACATGACGACCCTCAAGAAAATACAATCCGGCATGTCGTGGGCTGCTCATGTTAAAAAAGAAAGCCTAGACGGGGCAGCCCACAACCCAGCTGATACTTGCTACCCCAGTGATAATAAATGATACCTGCCAGCTCCCCGACTTCGTTGTGAATTTATCTCCTTTAGTAACTACGTTGAAGCACCTAAAAAAATGTAACTATGTTGACAAACCCGTGGGCCCCAACGTCAGTATAGCATTAGGAGGAAGTATTTTTTCAATGAGGCACTTGCTTGCGTACGGCCATAGACCTGGTGGGTCCCGACTGTCCGCCTCACCACGTACAGTCCTCTCCAGATTCCTCTCGTTTGTTTAGCATGTTCACAATGGCAGACAACGGCGCCGCGGCGAGCGCACAAAGGCGCAGGAGGAGATCGGACCACCTGGGGAAGTGCCTTATTTGTAACGAAAGTACTGAACTAGCCCAGTGGCCAAGTGACACTACCCGATAGCTGTTCCGCCCGGGTTCGATTCCACCTGATGCAAGGAAAATATCTCCAAATTTTTTGACTCTGCCATTATTGACATGTGGGTCCCCATTGTCATCTACGCACACCACGTCCAACACTTGCCAAAACTTCGTCCCTCATTTTCTCTGTTTTTCGCACACTCGACATTGCGTGGGCATTTTGAAAATAGCATATCTTTTTGACTTGGCATCATATGAAGATGTGCTATGCATGAATGTTGATCAACATGATGTTAACTGGCTGGTAGTTCCATTTTCGACCATAAATAAAACTTCCAACATGATGTTGTCCCTGTTTGAAAAGGCCGTGTTAATATAAATGCTCTGCCTCTGAAAGTTGCAGTTTCTTATTTGAAACTAAACTTGCAGTTTCTTATCCGAAACGGAAACTTGCAGTTTCTTCTCTGAGAATCACATTGTCTGCACATTTATAGTCCTATGAAACTACATTTTCTTTAAGTGCTAAAAATAGATCTCTAGAATTCATAAAATACTTCATATGCTCAATACTGCAAATTTGAAAGTCAAAAGAAATTCATATCTGAAAGTACTCTCAAAATACACAACACAAAACACAATTCACAACCTGCAAATACTGACAACCCTAAGCTCCTCCTGACAATTCACAATCTACCCGACTATTGGGCTGGGGCAGTCCCCTCCTATTCTTTGGCGGCAGATAGCCGCCCCGTGAGACTATGTGAACGGCGAGGGAGAGGATGGCGGGGAAGCCTCATCAGGCAAACTACTTTTCTCCTCTTGCAGTTGGGTTCGGTCGATGAAGACTCCACCGGCTCGCTCTGGCATGACACCCTCACAAACGGCACCCTGTAGATGCTTGATCCTTCAATCTCTGGTGGAGGCTCCATCTGGGATCGATACTCCCACCACCGCTCCCTCACGATCGGATTCGGTGAATCTGCTTGCTCCATGGCCCAGAGGAGCAGCTCTATGTACTCCCGCGCGACTCCCTTTGGGAGTATCACCGCCTTTTCGCTATGTTGCAGATATTTGGCCATGGATGTCGCCGTCGCCGCTAGTTGGTCCTTGTTGTCAAACCAAGACTGTATCTCCAACATCCTAGCTAGCTTCACAGGGTCGCCGTCTGCGATCCTCACGTATCGGTTGTACTCCTCCATCGATCTACTTCTCCACAGCACCTTCACTCGCCGGCGGTGGTTTTTGAATGGAGGATGAGAGGAACAGCGCTGGTTTTGGATTAGAATGGGAGAGGAGCATCACTGGTTTTGGATTGGAACAGGAGAGGAGGGGTGGTGGTTTTGAAATGGAAGAGGAGAGGAGTAGTGCTGGATTTTGATTGGAACATGAGACGAGCGGCGGTTGTCGTGGTTTTGTCACGGCAGATGTCCTAGAGAAAGGACTTAGTCGTGGAGCCATCGCTACGGGTTTACTTAAAGGGGTTAAAGCGGACAAGGGATGCAAGAGAGTTTATACTAGTTCAGCCCCTTACGATGAAGGTAAAAGCCTACGTCTAGTTGTGATGGAATTGCTGGGGTTTCGATGACCAGGGAGCTAATACACTTTGCCTGAGTCTCGAGTTGTTGTCTGTTGTCCTTGAACCACCGCCGGGTCGTCCCCTTATATACATGGGTTGACGCCCGTCAGTTTACAGAATCCCGAGGCCGGCTCATAATCGTGTCCGGCTCGGTCTCTGCTACTTCTATCTTACAAGACAAGTTTACATATCAACACCGGTTTACGTCTACAGGCCTTAAACCGGCTTTGGGCGCTGGGCCTCCATAAAGCATCACCGTCTGTCTTCATGGACTTCAGATACAGCTGAACTACTTATGGGGTTAACCCGGCCTCTCCTGGCCGGTTTACGCCCAGTGGTAATATCCCCAACATTAGGCCCCAGATTGATTTGAACTGGTTCATGTCAATCCTCAATACTTAAGAAAATTTCTTCTTCAACATCTTCACATAATCTTGTAAACCGCCGTGACCTCATCTTCTAGGATCATGGTAAACCGCGGTGACGTCACCTGTTATTTAAAACTATGTATAATCCACCTTCATTAATGAGCCTCCGACAATCGAGGCGACAGCTCTGCCTCATATCCAAAATTTAGGCTCCTCGATTTTCACGCCTGACGCTTATCTTTCTGCCCTTATAAATAGAGCCAGGGGGTCTTTCCATTTCCCCCCCCGTTCCTCTTCGCGTCGTCGTCTTCCTCGCGCCGACCGACCCTCAAGCTCTGCCGCCGCCGTCGTCCTTCGCCTCTGCTTCGACAAAGGCCGCTGCATCAACCTGATCGTATCAGAGAAAAGCGGTGATCCTCCGCTGCTTCCTCCTGCACCAGTAAGTCCCTCTTCTTCTCGCCCTAGATCCTCCATTAGGGTTCGGTGTTCTTCATAGCTTGAAGCTGTTCTTCCTTCGATAGAACCGATGGCCGGTTAGATCTGACTATTTTCAGCGCCTTTTGTAGTTTAGACTCCTTTCTTCTTGTTAAGGCACCTGCTTGATATCCAACTCATCTGAACTTGGTGAACCTTTAACACGCTGGAAATTAGGTCAGAATATATTTTGTTTTTCCAACGCACGGTAGATCTGAAATTACCATGGCAAGATGTGAAACTTGTTTCTTCCTTCACTTATACACTTTTAATACCAGATTGGGCGGTTTAACTTCATATACAAAATGATGACCCAGTAGATACCATTAGTCCCCTGTTGAACCGCCAATGCATTCATCATTGTACTATTTCCATTGTCAGACTCCGGTTTACGAATAACCAATTCCGGTTTAACAATATGCCTAGATCTTTATACTGCTGTATAGTTGTCCACTGTAAATCTTAAACCGGCAATAATCATGTTTCAGATTTCCATTGCCATGGCCAAGCAAGTCTATGAATGCAATTGGGCTCCCTCTCGAGTAACCGAAGAGCATTTAAATAATCTTGTTAAAACGGGCGCTTTAGCCAAAAAAGATGTCATCCACTGGAGGGTCCCTGGCCCGAAAAGTCCTCTACACCCAAGGACGGAGAGGTAGTCGTGTTTGCTGATCATCTCGGACGAGGGTTTTGCCCTCCCGGTTCAACATTTTTCCGGGATGTACTGGCCAGTTTTCAACTGCGCCCTCAAGACATCGGTCCCAATTCCGTGACCAACATCTGCCACTTCCAAGTCTTCTGTGAGGTTTATCTGCAAGAGGCACTACAAAAAAAAACACTTCCGTGATGATACGTGTTTGTCACAGTAGGTCGCGTTTTTTGTCATGCATGTACATCCATGACGATTTTATGACAGAATCAAGATAGTCATACCTATGCTGTCGTAGAAGTGTTCCATGACATTACCAAAATTATCATCACGGAAGTGTCCACTTCCATGACTATAAATCGCGCGTCACAGAAGTGCTTTCGTCAAGGGTGACCGACACGTGGCATCCACCGTAACGGAATGCCATTAAGCTATCGGGTCGGGTTTTGGATCCGATAACCCGTTAACAGCCCCGACCAATGGGGATTTTCCACGTGTAAAATTATCATTGGCTGGAGGAAACACGTGTCAGCTCATCGTTGGGACAGATGTCATCCACTCATTGGACGGAAGGCGCCTATGATACGTCGACACGTGGCACGGCCCAATAGAGGCCCATTCCTGTGAAAAAGCCGGCCCGTTTGACTTGGTCAAAAGGTGGCGGGCCGGCCCATGGAAAGCCTGTTAATGGCCTATTCGCATATAGCCCATTTACAGCCCGCTAACCCAGGGCCCGTTACGCCCTATCCGAATTAGGCCCAGTAGCGTCATTTGGGCCATCCAATATGATTCCAGCCCGTTTTCATTTCTGGCGCATGTATGGCCCATGACGTCTTTCGGCCCATATGAGGCCCTATGTAACTCTTGGCCTATTAACGGCCCGTGGTGAAACTGGCCCGTAATGAATAGTGTATCACTTTACACCCATTAACGGCCCGTGGTGAAACTGGCCCGTAATGAACAGTGTATCACTTTATACCCATTAACGGCCCGTTATTCCGTTGGGCCGTTTCCAGCCCATGTTATCTTTCGGCCTTCTCAGAGCCCATTTATTCTTGGGCTCATTTCCAGCATTCGTTTACTTACGGCCCGTTACTGTCATTTTCTGCTTGTGGGCCAAATTCAGCCCGTGGTTACAGTCGGCCCGTTGGTGGTCTGTTAATACGTTGGGCCATTTTCATAGCGTCATCAAATACGGCCTATTAACGATGGCCCGTTATGGTCGGCCCATGAACGGACGATTCCAACTCTAGCCCGTTTACGGCCATAATGCGGTCTGTTTGGCCCATGTTTGGCCAATCGATCATACGACCCATATAAGGCCCATTGATGATACGGCACGCAGAAGGCCCATTGTTTCTACGGCCCGTAGAAGGCCCATTGTTTCTACGGCCCGTAGAAGGCCCACTATTTCTACGGCCAGTAGGAGGCCCAGTGTCACTACAGTAAATATTAGCCCATGGTTATTGTGGCCTAGTTTTAAAAAATAGGTTATTGCAGCCACTAGCTAACCGCGGAAAAAGAACTGCAATGACTACAAGCAAACAAATAAACAAGACAACAAGGAAATAAATAAGCAAGCAACTAATGCTAGGCTATCACGTCTATTACACATATTA
This sequence comes from Triticum aestivum, assembly GCF_018294505.1. Taxonomy (NCBI): domain Eukaryota; kingdom Viridiplantae; phylum Streptophyta; class Magnoliopsida; order Poales; family Poaceae; genus Triticum; species Triticum aestivum. Next base: position 502,997,129 of record NC_057814.1, read on the forward strand.
CATCCACTGGGCATCAAAGTTCGCCACCAGTGCAAATATAGGGAACAAAGGACCATATCATATACACTGGTTGTCAAAGTTGGCAACCAACGCAAATAAACGCCGCAGCAAAACAAATCCAGAACTGAAACCACTTCAGAAGATCTCAAGAAACAATATCCTGGGTACCCATAATGCTGGCAAGATGCTTAGCAAGCTTATTAACTTTCTCTTGTTTGGCGCTTAAATCCTCCAACGCTTGTTGTTGCACCAGAAAATATGCATCTGAATTCTGCAGGGACTTCCTCAGTCCTTCAGCTTCCTATCGCAGCACATCTGATCGATGTCTTTCAACTTGAAGTTGAGACTCAAGAAGACGAACTGATTCAGGCAGCGAGTTCGAAGAGCTTGTGCCAGCAGTAGTGGCCAGTAACTTGAACACTACATCAAGACAGGACTTTTGGGTTTCCTCACTGTCGTCAAGATAGTTTTTATCAGCTTTCTTGGAGACCAATAGGGATGTCTCACTATCTTGAACCTTATCTGCATTACTTCCTTTACCATTGGATAGCGCGGTACTGTTCTCCAATATTTTGTCCGCATTCTAAAAGAGAAACAAGTAGACACATCACATGTTTACCATGTTGTATATGAAACTCATTTTGGTAAATGAGTTCAGTAGTAAAGTGGACATGATAACAGCATGAAACAAACATATATCTATGTACCATGGTCACTTTATGGTCTATATCATTCTAGTTTTTGTTGCCAAATCAAGATAGAGACACAGTTCAAATAATATTTGTTCAAGACAAAGCAGAATAGATAGAATATAAGTGTGGGTAACTATAGAGCAATAACAACACTTGTAATGTGCATGACATGAGAACATAACTGTTTATTCAATTGAAACTGAAATCAGCATAGAGCAGGTTACAACAACAAACCAGTTAAAGAAACAGGTTTAAAACATACCTGTTGCGCCATTGGAGTTTCAATTCCATCCTTCAAATTTGAAAATAGTTGGTATGAGTAAATACAGTAATGCAAGAGCAAAGGAGTATGAACCATAGCTACAGAACCTGACCTGAGAACAAATCTTCTTCTCCTTTAAGCGTTGAGTTGGGATTCGGAGTGGTGGTCCTCGTGCTTTGGGCACTGCAGTTCCCTTACTAACTGCTCGTGTTTGGGTGCTCTGTGGTGGTCAACTGGAACTGGGTTACTATCTGCCGGGGTTGGGGTTAGAAGGGGTGTAGCTGGTTCTCTGTCCAACTGGGTAGGGGTACAATCTGCGAGAGTCTGGGTTATGTGTGGTGGATCTGGTCCTTGGGCAAGTACAACCATGGTTCTATCTGCATCAACTGGTAGCACTATCTTTTCTGAAGACCGTGTTGTTACTCCCTTAGATACTGCCATCACGCTCTCCAATTTAAATGGCTAATAAACAAGAAAAGTAATTGAAAGTATAGACATTGTATGATAGACAGGTGCAATGGATAGTGGGGAATAAAAGAGGGCATGAAATAATTCATATTTATGTTGTCTAACCAAACAGGATAGCATGACACAATTTCACATATATGATGGCTAACTAAACAGGATAGCATGACACAATTTCACATTATGATGGCTAACTAAAAAAGATGGGAAGACATAGTTCAAAATATGAGACTATGTAAACAGGATGACATGACATAACTATATAATGTGTTTATTAAATAGGTTGGCATGCCATAATTCACATACATTCACGGATAGAATGCCATAATTCAAAATATGATGACTGTAAACACTAAACAGGATGAGATGATATAACTATATGATGTCTTTATTAAATGGGTTGCCATGCCATAATTCAGATAGATGATGTGTATGTACTATGTAAACATGATGGCATGATATAATTCAAATATATGATTTATATAGTAAGCAAGTAAGCAGATGGCAATCCATATATGATGTAAAAACTAAGCAATGCAAGACAACATGCATGACATGGGTAATATAACCCTGCCAAGTTTGAGCATAGACCTCAGGGGGGAAATAGGACTGGTCATCAGTCTCTGAATCCTCCTCCGAGGAGCTCTCTGTAACCAGCAAGATGTCTGCTTCAGCAGGTAGCATTGTCTGCTCTGAATACCTTGTTTTCACTCCAGATACTTCCATCACCGCTTCAAATGGCTGATGCACAGGAAGAGTAGTTGAATATACAAACGTTGTCGACAAATGGAACATGTAATACAAAAAATGATAGCATGATATAATTCACATACATGATGATTGGCTAAACAGCATGGCATTGCATAATTCACATATATAATGCCTTTGCAACAAGATAGCATTGTATAATTCACATATATAATGTCTTGCAACAAGATGGCAATGCATAATTCACATATATGGTAATTAGACACTGAACAGGTGGCATTCACACAAAGCATGTCTAAACTAATCAAATGACATAGCAATGCGAGACACCATACGCACAATATGAGCAACATAACCCTGCCAAGTTAGAGCATACACCTCGGGGGGGGGATAGGACTGGTCATCCGTCTCTCAATCCTCCTCCGAGGAGCTATCCGTAACCAGCGAGATATGCGCTTCGTCAGATAGCATAGTCTGCTCTGAAGACCTTGTTTTCACTCCAGAATTTTCCATCACCGTGTCAAATGGCTGATGCACACGAAGAGCAGTTGAATGTACTAACATTGTTGACAAATGTAATATGTAACGAAAAAAAGGATGGCCTGATATAATTTACATATAAGATGACTGGCTAAGCAGGATGGCATTGCAAAATTCACATATATGATGCCTAGCTAAACAAGATGGCGTTGCATAATTCACATAAACGATGAATAAACTAAACAGATGGCATTCGCACAAAGGATGTCTAAACTAAGCAGATGACATATTTGATGTATAAAGTAAGCAATGCAAGACACCATATGCATGATATAACCAACATCAGCATGCCAAGTTAGAGCGAAGACCTCAGGGGGTAAATAGGAGTTGTCTTCTCCTTCTGAATCCCCCTCAAAACAGATATCTTCCTCTCGATTACAATCCGAAATGCGTGGAGGGGGGCTGCCTTGCGCCTACCATGGAGCGACGTCTGCATGAAATTTTATTGCCACACAAGGCTCGTCTCTTTTGCTCTAAATGTTCAGTTCCATTGATTACAATAACTGTCATGCATAGGAATAAAACATAGTGAGATTATGTAAGGAGTGCATGCAGAAATCCAGAGTGATGGTAGCAACCTGTGGATAGACCCAAAACCAATAATAGCAGGCAGATAATGGCTTCAGTTAAAAAATACAGATAATGGCTTCTTTACTGTTTGTTTCCCACCCAACATGAAACTCATCGTAGACACCGGAGATTAACCAGATAGTAGATAGATACTATTGATAGCGGCCCCGATATGTACCCCACAACCATTTAAAAACTCAAGTTTGACCATTAGTTTGGAGCTGACTCAGAGTCTAATCGGTGAACAGGACGATAAAGTATCATGTAATATTAAGCGATGCATAACGTAAGCAGACACGAAAGAGTGCGACCTCTCTTGCGGACCCGTGTAGTCCTCGAGGTCATCTGCTCGGTTGATGATGGTAATGTAGTTTTCATGGCTGCCAGCGGCGGGGAAGAAGATCTGAGGCGGCGAAAGACAGTCTGGAGGCCGGATCCCTGCTGTGCTGGACCCTTCTGTCGTTGGAGCAGCTGAGCTGGGGTGGACGACGACGCAGCAGGAGCGGGACAAACCACGCAAGGTTTTCTTTGACAACTATCCGTAAGAGAAGTAATTCTGTAAGGGCTCGTTTGAATTGGAGGATACCAACAATGCAGGGATAGGAAATAGACAGGAATAGGATAGGAATGCACGTGCCAAACAGAGAATTTAAAAACACAGGATTTCTGCCAATCTGGGTGTTTGATTCACAACAATTGGAAGATCACAGGATGCAAAGAAGCATGGTGAGATTAAGTCAAACCACAAGAAAATGTACGGTTATAATGCTATTATGGTACTATCTCTTAGTCTTGTGCTTCATGAATAGGAATTTGAAAAGGAGGACAAGTGAAAATTAAAATTCCTACGTTTTTTCTTCCAAGGAGACACTAAAGGAACAAATCTGTGTGCTCAGTGAACAATATATATAACATGTAGAGTAAAAAAGAGATGCAACAAGTGTACAACCTCTTTGGCGAAGCCATGTCGATCTCAGCGTGATTGGGTTGGCCGGTGAGGATGCTCTGGCTGACTTTGCTGTCGGAGGAGGGGAAGAAGATCTTAGGCGTCTGGAGATGGAGCCCGAGGTACTGCCCCGCTGTGATGGAGGGTTTCGTCGTTGGAGCAGCTCCGGTGAGTTGTACGATGCCGAGGCTGAAGCAGGACAAGAGAGACAACGAACAACGTTAACCTGAGTGGAATTCTAATAGCATCTCCAATACATGACGTAAAATACATAACCACAAAGTGCTAGATGTAAAATACATCAGCCGCTCATCTCTGAACTTAACTGTCGAAACTGAACTTAACTGTCGAAACTGAATTTTGCTGTCGAAACTGAATTTTGCTGTCGAAACTGAACGCACTAGCAAGGTGAGGCTACACGTTGGTCGACTGACTTTTTCATCTCTAGTCAGTCGATTTTGCAGCCGTTGGATACGAAATCAAGGGCCTGCGGTTGACCTTCAACCTCCACCCCCTGAGCCGCCAGCCACCACCAGCCAAACAGCAGCCCCCCGCCGCCCGCGGCCGGCGGTGCGCCGCCCCACCCGCCCCGAAAACACTCCCACCGCTGGTCTGCCACCGCCTCGGCCATCCCTCTAGGCCCCCCGTGCCGAGCTTTTTCTCCGGTGATCCCCACGCCACTGCCCCGCCAACGCCCCGCCACCGCCAGCGACCAATGCCCCCATCCTGAACCCTAAGATAGATAGTGGGGTACCTCTTCGGCGAGCCCCCCTCCCCGCTGCGGCTGGTTCTTCCTTCAC
>NC_057814.1:503002136-503002410 GCF_018294505.1 Triticum aestivum
AGATAGTGGGGTACCTCTCCGGCGAGCCCCCCTCCCCGCTGCGGCTGGTTCTTCCTTCACCCCGGCGAGCCCCCCCACCCCCTAAAAATCGACTGACCCAAAAGTCGATTCAGTCGACTGAAGTGTAGCTAAATCGGAGCAGCATCACAAGCAAGAGCAAGAGCGAGAGCAGCAGCGCGAGCAAGAGCAATAGCAAGAGCAGACCAGGCAGGGAACCGAGAGCAAGAACAGAGTAGCAGCGCGAGCGAGAGCTAAAGCAGCAGGAGCTCCTACT
>NC_057814.1:503002420-503005372 GCF_018294505.1 Triticum aestivum
GAGCCCCCCCACCCCCTAAAAATCGACTGACCCAAAAGTCGATTCAGTCGACTGAAGTGTAGCTAAATCGGAGCAGCATCGCAAGCAAGAGCAAGAGCGAGAGCAGCAGCGCGAGCAAGAGCAATAGCAAGAGCAGACCAGGCAGGGGACCGAGAGCAAGAGCAGAGCAGCAGCGCGAGCGAGAGCTAAAGTAGCAGCAGCTCCTACTGATGTGGACGTCACCGCCGAGGGAGCGACGCCGTGGAGGAAATGGCCGGCGACGCCGTCGTGGATGGAGCCGTGCCGTGTCGGCTCGGGACCGAGCGCCGGCAGCACCGTGAGATCGAATCAAGAAGAAAATGCGGCGATTAGTGTACAACCTCTTTGGTGGCGCCGATTAGGCCGCAGCTTCATCCGAGGAAACGGTGATGATGATGCTCTTCCGGTGGTGTAGGTGAAGGCGGCTGTGTGGGAATGGAGGTGGCGGGAAAGATGAGGGGAACGTCGGGGCAGCTCCTTGGAGGTGGAGGACGGGGTGGCTGAACCGGCGGGACGATGAGATCGACGACGGATCCTCATCCGGTACGGTGGATGAGGGACGTCGAGGTGTTGCTGTGGACGATGTCGTCGGGGAAGAGGCTCCGGCTGGGTGGCGAACGGAGCAGGGTGTGGGGTTTCGTCGCAGGTTTTCGCGGCCTCGGTGTACGAATGGGTGGGCGGATGGGATGGCAGTGGGGAACCATGGCTTAGAGACGCGCTTGTCCGAAATGTGGGGTAAGTTATGAAAGTACCCCCACCGATTTGAGGCGGTTCTTTCGGTTCAGGGGTACCACGGGCATTTCGCGTGTCGGGATTTCACAGGAGGTGGGAGTTTTCGCGCGCATTGTAATTTCGGAATAGCAAGGCGCGGGTTGAGATGGAGGGAGTTGTCGGAGCACAACGAGACAAAGATATATCTTAAATATTTCGGGCTAACAAGGCGCGGGTTGAAATTTCCGGACAAGCCTAACGTGTACTGTACCAAATCAATGCACACTACAAATGTCATTCAAAACTTTGAATTCATGTTATGTTCAATTAAAATATTTCGCTACGTGTATAATGCATGCAACCTACTACTCAAATGAATGTTTTAATGCATTCCAAACGTATATACTACCGCTTCAATATGAACTAAATTTGAATTCGTTTCTCTATTTGAATAAGATCTACAGTAATGATTGTTGTGAAGTCAAAACATTTGAATTCGTTTCTATGTTTTAATAGGATCTACAATCATCATTATTGTCAAGTTAAACCATCATTTGTGTATTATCATCACAGCACACCACATGATTAGTCTCGAGTTACATATGAACTATGTGTACTATATGAACTCGAACTAGATTTTTTGAATCCACTTTATTTTGATTTCAAATCACATTACATTTCTAGCTCTATCTAGATCTTCATAATCTAAACCATGTCTCATATGTATAATGTGTTTATCACATTATGTATGGTGCCCCGCCCCCTACGCCTACAAGTATTTAGATGTGAGTTGCAAACACCACACATTACCACAAATTCAAATAAAATGTGAGAATGTTCGATATATAGTATTGTTTAGATTGTTCGATATTTAGTTGTAAGCTGCAAACGCCACACATTATCACAAATTCAAATAAAATGTGAGATTGTTTGATGTATAGTATGGTTTAGATTGTTCGACATTTAGCTGTGAGTTGCAAACGCCATGCATTATCACATTATGGTATAACATGTGCACAGCACGTGTATCACCGCTATATTCATGCATGCAATGTTTAAAACACTATGATCTCCTATTCAAATATATGAATCCGCTTTCATATCAAATTATGATCTTTGTTAGTCTCTTACACCCACACAATCCTCTAACCTTTGTAGCTACCACTAACTTTCTCTCGTGCATGCACACGCCCTCCTCGCCCTCCCCCTCCCTCGGCATTCTATCAACCGGGCACATTCATTTTTTTGCTTTAGGTCGTTCTCCTAGAGTCTCCACAACTCCTTTCCGACACACACCGATCGATAAACCTCTCCAGCGATGCCTGCCTACAACATACACACACACCTTCAATCTCCTCCTTTATGTGTCCTTGCCTCGTGTTTCTCATATGGTCAGACACACGTGTAAACTCTCACCCCTCTTTTCATCGATCTCACAACCGCACACTCCTCCCCCTATCTAGCTAGTAGTTGGGCCTCTCGCACCACCTCCTAGCTCCATCTCTCTGTCTATCCGTCTCGCTGGGCCTTATTTGCCTCTAACAAATGGACGTACACCGACCAATCTCTCGCTATACATATAGCTAGCTAGGTCCTTATAACTCATTTTTACCCACATGTCAATCGATCTACCTCATTAGTTGTGTCTCTCCCTTCCTCCGACAAACAACAATTGATCTACCGATCTAGTTAGGTTTGCTTACCAAACACATGGTTCCCCTTCATCATCCATGGATGCGTCCCGACAGATCTATCACGCACAGGCACACACAGAAACACATCCCCGCTCTTATTGATAACATTGCAGTTCCACCCTCAGTTTGTCTAGTAGGCCTCTCCCACCATCTTCGAGAAGCAACTCCATCACCCATCCAGCACTCTACCCCTCTCCCTCCCTCTCTCTCTCCTCTCTCTCTCTGTCCCATCATATTTCCTGTCCTTCAGTTATGTATGGATGCCGACCGATCTCCCTCAAGACATAGCTGGGTCTCTCCTTCTCAACACATATACAAGTCGTTCTACCTCTATAGTTAGGCCTCTGCCTACCCCTCCCCCACCCCCTCCCGCCCACACGCACAGATACATCGAGCGTTCTAGTCATGTCTCCCTGCCACACACAAACTTGACATGTGCCCTCTAACGTTCCGGTAGGCCAGTCACCCTATATCTTTGACTTGCACACACACACACACACACACACACACACACAATTTCGATGGCTCT
>NC_057814.1:503005387-503068498 GCF_018294505.1 Triticum aestivum
GCACCCACCCACTTGATCCTCTCTTCGACTCTATCGATAGCTATGACCCCTCCCTCTCTTCTCGTGGATTGCCCGACCCTCTATGTATGATATGGATAGGCCTCCATTTCACACACATTGCATGCAAAATTTTGTTTGAGATGTCATCGACACATATTCCCACAAATAATTCACGAAATCAACCCCCACCCCACCCCCACCCCAAAACAAAAAACACTCACGAATGCGGTTTGTATCTCTCACACACACCCACGTAGGTGGGGGACGTGCACGAAGAGAAGAGGTGCATGCACGGTGCACGTACTCCCGTCTCTTTCCCAACCACACCTGCGCGGGTACACGGTGGAGCTCATTTCTGTACGAAAAAGGCAGCCCACGTGGTAATTTGGCACATGTAGTGGTTGTCCACTTGGTGGAGGGAGGATCGTCTACCACGGGTGAACAAACAAATTGCGACTTGACGTGTTATGTTAAAAAAGAGGCAAACCATGTGGGGCCTACCTTAGAGGCAAGGCTCTATACACTGGAGTACTTTTGATGTGTCCTGTCAACTCGCAGAACGAGGAGAAGCTTGCTTAGTACGCCGTCTCCCCCGCCCACGGGCGCGGTGGCTCGCAGGATGAGGTGAAGCTTGCTCCGCCTTACGCCCGCTCCCTCGCCCATGCGCGCGGTGGCTCGCAGGACGAGGAGAAAAATTTACTACTCCCTCCGTTTACTCCTCGTCCCTACTACCTTGGTTATAGAGATTATATCATATTGTTTGGAATATATATGTCCTTTAGTAGATTTCAATATGAACTACTAGTACATACTCCAAACACTGATGTATATAGACGTATTTTAGAGTGTAGATTCACTCATTTTGCTCCGTATGTAGCACTCTCCCTCGCCCCTCGACCCTCGCCCACGTGGTGGACGTGCAGCAATTCATTCGGTCTCATATAGCCAGAACGATATATACTGCACTACCATTATTGCTCGACTTCCCGAAGAGGCAAAGAGCCAATCGCAAGGTTAATATTTTGGAGATGCCAAGCGCAAGGTTATAGGAGAACGAGTAGTAGGTGCCGCGTCATTTATAAATAAAGTTTTTTTTCTTCAGTGGCACGTACGCAATATGATAGGTTCATATGGAGAGAAAAGGAAACCGCTCCACTATATACATAGTCAGGACGGGCCAGCCTACACGGTTGCTTGCTGGGGTTGCTCTCTTCACACTCTCTCGCACAAAACGACTGTGGCCACATCTCTAACATCCCGGCGGATCACGTCCGCTTGGGGAAGGGGTGGATGCTTAGTGTAGATGCGGTGGCCGTCGCCGACGGCGAAAACCCACTGTCGGCACGTCCCGATCAGGGGTCCCCGCCGTTCTCTCTCACAAAGCCGGTGAGGTTGCCTTCGTCCCTTGCTCACTGCCGCGACGTGGGCAGTTGCCGCCTCCTGCCGCCCTCCTCAAGGTTGAGCTACATCCCTCAGGTACAACTCCCTTTACAGCCGGCTTGCACCACTGCTCCAGCTGCCCACATCACTCCATGTGGATATTTCTCTACTTCTTTGCCCCGCACATACCTCTACTGGCTTCTACGTACTGTATTTGTGATGAGTTTATGTCTCATCAACTAGTCCCAGTAATCTTATTCTAATCACGCTTCTTCAATTTCTTTGCCACAGGGATGCTCATCTCGATTTTGGTGAAACTGCACAAAATGATCCGATGGTCAAAAGGTTGCAAACTTCATTTATTAGGAAGCTCGAACGTTGCCAGCAAATTGAAGCCTGGTCAGGGTTCACGGTTCAAGGGCTAGGGACTGCATGGATCGTTTTTTTTCTTTAGCTGCCTCTGTTCCAAAATATGTGTCAACTTTAGTAGTAGTACAACTTTGTACTAAAGTTTGCACAAAGTTGAGACACTTATTTTGGAACGGAGGGAGTACATATTTGCTATGATCTGTCAATCATTGAGATGCAATAGCATGCATGTTAGTCTCCTTTGTATTTGATGAAATGTTGCAACGGGCAACCTTGGACGCAAGATACATGTAACAGAAGCTGGAAGCTTCATAGCATTGTACAAATTTATCTCGCTAATAAATTATAGTACGTACTATACTAGTACTTCCTCCGTTCCTAAATATAAGTCTTTGTAGAGATTTCACCATGAACCACATGCGGATGTATATAGATGCATTTTAAGTGTAGATTCATTCATTTTGTTCCGCATGTAGTGGAATCTCTACAAAGACTTATCTACTAGTAATAGCTAGCCCCCACTACTAGGAATTCTCTATCCTCTCCTTGAGCCACATCATCAAAATTGATGTAGCCGTTAGATGAAGTAAATCAGTCCATAATAGCCGTCTGATCTAGACGTTGAGAGGCTCCGCACTAAGCCACATGCAAGCATGCAGAAATACCGTGGCACATGCATGTGAGTGGGTTTTAAATCGCATCAACATGTCTGCATGCAAGCATGCACCGGTAGCATGCATGTAAGTGAGCTTTTAAGTCCCATTAACATGTCAAAAAGAAAAATATAATCCCATTATGCAGTAGGAGTTGGCTGATCTTTTTTCCTTACGTGGGATGATCTAAATGATGATGGGAGTTTATTTAGTTTGGCTACCACATTTGTCATGCGGTTATAGAGTCTTTTTTAGTTCTGTGAAATCGATAATTTTGCGCAGAGAGATATACCGATGTTCCGTGGCAACGCGCGGGGACTCATCTAGTAATATTTAGGAACGGAGGGAGTACTATGTAAAGAGTTAGGTGTCACTCGGTGATAGTGTGAGGTGGGCCATGTAATCACTGAGCCTGCGTGTTTTCACTGCTCTTGCACGCCTCCGCTGTAAGAATGGAGAAAATTGTAATCTAGTAGTAGTACCTCCTTTCGCCGAAAGCGTGGTACATCCAGCAGTCCTACCACCTCAGTAATAAAGACCAATGAGCCGTCAAATCACATAGACCCAGCAGTAAGTTGGACGGACGAAGCAACCATCACTCTTGCGCCAGTGAGAGGTCGCATCCGCTCTGCCCGAGCATGAATGCGACACCGATTCTTTGGAGCGGCGCTGACCGTTTCGGGCGGGAAGCGCGCGCAGGCGATGGAGGGGCTTTGGGTGGGCCAGGCTGGTCAGGAGCGGGCGTGGCAGCTGTCCGCATGTCCCTACCGGACAAGCCCAGAAACGAGAGGATGTACCGACTCTCGCGGCTAAAATCGTACACTACACAACATCTCTCTGTAGGAGTAGGTCGATCTGTCGCTCTCTCTAACACACACATGCTGTTAAACACACACACACACATGCACACGCACGCACCTTGGTCCCGTTGCACCTTCTAACATGACTTATTACACCTAGACAGAGGGAGTAGTAAGTATACGAGATACGGTGGCACACTGACTTAAGTCGAATACAAGTGCCCAAAATTTGTGTGCATGTTATAATAAGGATTCACTTAAAATAGTACGTGAGCAAACAGAGGGATCAATTGGACAGTGTTCCCGAGCAGTAGAGAGATGTGTGAGGTAAGATACACCGCTGGCGCTTTTAATTTTTCTTATTAATTTGTTTGTTTCACCCTCTGACTGGTGGGACCCAACGTACTACGTCGAGAGAGGTAAGGTGACTAAGGCTGCATTATTTCTGCACCACTGTGGATAGTCTTACCACCAAAGCCACATGACACGATTATGATCGAAATCCTAATGACTCCCACACAAAAAAAACACGGCATGCTTGTCACACGAATGCAGGAATGTATAAAAGGTTATTTCCCTCTCGTTGAACATAATGGGAGGGTTGTGTAGCTGGTTAGCCTGTTCGCTCATCAAACTTGAGGTCTCGAGTTCGATAACTACACTTGAGCATAATTTGTGCCAGGAGGATTCTTTGACTGGTCAAAATGTTTTCTAGGGTTTGCACGCTTCACACTCTCTCTCCAGTATATATATACACGCTGGAGCCTTAGCGCTTGTAGTTGCTCTCTTCACACTCTCTCGCCCTCTCCCGCTGGAGCCTCAGCGCTTGTAGTTGCTCTCTTCACACTCTCTCGCCCTCTCCAGATCTAAACAAGACTTCGTTGGCCTCTCTCTCCCCTCACTGCTGCTCAAAGAGCCGGCAGGATCCGTCCGCCGGGAAGGGAAGGAGGTTTAACGCTGTCGCCGTCGGCGACGGACTACTAGCGCAGCTATTCACTTTCCACCCAGCGGTGGCGTGGGGTTCTTTGCCGCCGTCCCGTCGCCCACCGAACCACACCCCAAGAACCTTAAGGTATAATTTACTTACTCCACATGCATTGCTCTAGCTGCATGTATACCATGAATCTAGGACGTGGTTCAAAGAGGAAAGGAGTGGGGGAAAGTAGTGGGAAAAGTTGTATATAGCATGAATCTAGGACGTGGTTCAAAGAGGAAATGAAGGGGGAAAGTTGTATAACATGAATCTAGGACGTGGTTCAAAGAGGAAAGGAATGGGGGAAAGTAGTGGGGAAAGTTGTATCGCATAAATCTAGGACGTGGTTCAAAGAGGAAAGGAAGGGGCGAAAGTACTAGTTCAAAAAGGAAAGGAAGGGACAATGCTGTAGAGTTTGAGCAGGACTAGATTTGCTGTGCTCACATAGGGAAAGGTGTCTAAAGATAACAAAACTGGGACCAACACAAATATGCTCCTTGGTTGTTTGTTCTTTGTTGCAACAGACTGTGCATGACCACAGTACATCGGTAGATGCACATGGTGCTGGTGCGTCCACTGTCCCGTGCAACTCATTAGCTGTTGTTAATCTAAGGCCCTGTTTGGTTAAAAACTCCCTAGTCCCTACCTGCTTGGTTCCAGGGACTAAACATGGACTAGAGGTTATTAAATGACATGCTAAAAGACCATGTTACCCCTAGTAATGAACTAATAGAGACAAGGTGCGATGCGTGGCAGGGGCAACTGTTGGAAAAAGTCCCAAAAAGACTCCCTCGGGGTCTTCTTTCTTTAGTCCCAAATGCCCACTTTTAGTCCCTAAAAGTCCCTCCTGTTTGGTTTAGATGGGACTGACACGAAGTTTTTTTAGTCCCTACACCAAAATTTCCCTGTAAACAAACACCCTCTAATAATGCCGCTGGAAAATTGATGCAATGCCACAGTTAAAAGCAAATTACATGTTTAACGAATTTTATTGTTAATATAATCTCTATGTTAATATTAATCAATGCCACCGTTTGAGAAATGCTACTGTCTTGCTTTCTTTCCCATTTAGATAAGGTAGATGCTTCTTTTTGTTGGCTTCTGTGTCATCCACCGTTATTGACCAGTATTTGTTTCCTTTGCACCTCTGTGTAAACAGGGTTATCTACTTCACCTCGTTGCCATTGTGACCTTTTGTTGCACTGCACAAAACACTTTTGTTTTAAGAGTGTTTTGTGCAGTTCAACCAAAATGTCACACCGACAACGTTGCTTGATTGCTTGATCTTAGTGGAACTGCACAAGAGGAGATCTTACTTCCTATCCATTAAGGCGAATTTGGTTCAGATCTTGTTCTTGTGAGTTGTTTGAATTCCGCATCATGAGAGGTCAGTACTAGCCTTCTTTCACATGATTCTGCAATGTGCTTTCATATGTTGTGCTACTTGTACGATAATGTTGCTTGATTTTAGTGAACTGCACAAATGGAGACAAGACTTCCAATCTGTATGTGCACCGTAATATCCCATTGAGGTAAGATAAGGATATTTCACAACTGCTGGCCTGTATTTTCCCACTTTCATCAGAAAATTAAGTTTAGTACTATACTTGTGCTCCCTAATTGACATGCCAAATCTAACATTGAAGGCGAAACTTGTCTATTATTGAACCAAGTGATAAAGGGGAAGAACAAGCGGAAGAAAAACAAAAATCAACTCCCGGTGCTGTAATGAAGCACTGGAACTGTGATGACACAAGTAATGATATAGTTTTGCATCTTAATTTATTGCTATGGCTGGAACGAGCAATTGTTTTGCCACTGATTTGATGCCACTCTTAATGTAATATGTAATTATCTCTACTTGTGCAAACAGGGATCTTCTTTGAAGATACCATATATTTTAGTAGAACTGCACAAGAAGATGTTGGAAACATTAAACTAATCGAGGAGTATATAGTAAGCATGGCCACCACCGTAGATAGCAACAGATGGTTCCGGAGAAGTGCTTCATCTGTATGCTCTACACAATAAGCCTCCTGACAAAGGTTGGTACTCGCCCACTGATTTCATCCATATGATTGAGCTTTGTCATCTCTATTGGTGCTGTGCTACTATTTAGATACTGTCATGAAAAAGTGGTATTGTCCTTGAGAAGTGCTTCATCTGTGCTGTTTTAAATATTTCCTTTTCCTTTTTTTTCGAGAAAACAGGGATGCTAGCATTTAGTAGTCCTCTTGTCTTTGCACAACAGGATCATCTTCCTCTGAAGAAGAATATGGAGTACGTGAAGTGACTAGTTCCGATTATGCCAGGATGAAGAAGCCCTGTCTATCTTCTCATCAGAAGGAGCAGTTGAAGGATGGTTACATTACTCCCCACAAGACCAAACTAACTTCAGCTCAGAAGGACTGACAAATCTCCATTTTTTGCTGTGATGCGCGAGTACAATGTTGTTCTAGGATTCTTTCTGGTGAGTTCCATTTTTCTAAAAGTGTGCTCTACATGGACCATGTATGTGCCTGTTGAAACTGTCAATTCATAGTACAATTTGCTTTATACTAATCACTTTTTTGTATTTGTGCAAACAGGGGTGCTCAGCTTGATTTCAGTGGGAACTGCACAAAATGTTCATGAATACATCGAATCATTCATTTCCACCACAAGAAAGGGGGTGCCGATAAGTTCAAGGCGTTGCAACATATAACGGCGAAATCATACAAGCTACGCGTGAATTTGGTTGATTTTGATGGAACTGCACAAAAAGAACAGCTGGTTTATTTTGCACGAGGTGCCATGTCAATGTCCGAACTGATGGCAAACCCTGCCCATTCCACAATGTTGGCATTTGATATTTTGGAATGGGACAACCTTGTCAAATTTTGCTCATTGATTTTAGCAAGACATGCGTTTGATATTTTCGAATGGGACGCCCTTTGCTGTCAGCAGCGTCGATCAATTTTTTCTTTATTCTTTAGATGTGAAGTAAATATTGCCTCTGACATGTGAGTCGCTGAGATGCATAATCATCGATTGTTTTGAATGTTCTCTATGAATTGCCAGGCCTGTGTGTTTGATTGCAATGTACAGAAATACTAAAAAGCTGCTCAAACTCTTTGTACTCCTTATGTTCCTTTTTACTTCGCACATTGTGAAAGTGCATACTTTTTTGTATCAGATTGGTCAAAGTAGAGATACTTTGACTGCAGACAAAACTTGTATGCAGACTAGAAAGGACCGGAGGGAGTACATGTGAAACTGCTGCAAACGAGGTGATCACCCTGGGAATAATGCTAGTACGTATTGTTTTGCATGTTCATCCAATGCCAGTGATACAGGAATTCGAACTAATCGAAATAAATTCATTCATACACGGTCGGATCTCATATAAACATGCCGGATTTCATTACATTTCATACATTCTTCAACTAAAAAGGGTGCGCTGGAGGTATAATTAATTAACCGAAGCTACCCACCTGTGTCCCGCTGAGCCGAACAGAAGCTTCAGTGAGTTAACTGCAGGTGCAGTTGCATAACTGACATGTGTCCTGTTGGGCCCACGTGTTAGTCAGCCAACTGCACCAGCAGTTAAGTAGAAGCAGCGTTCTTCTCCAGCGCAGCTCTCCGACTCCACGTCGCCGCCAAGAAGCTAACCGGCCGTCAATGGTCAACCCGCCTAGCTTGGCTTCAACCGGAGGGTAGCAGCGGTGGCCTTACTTGGACCCGAGTGGCGGCGACCTACCGTGTTCTACTCTTCCTCGTTTTCTGTGTGGCGCGGCCTCGTTGGCAGCGGGGCGGGGCCTCGGCGGAGCCGGCGATGTCCTCTGTCTCGTTGCCGGCGGGCGGCGCCTCAGCGGAGCGGTGGAAATCCTCCCCCACGTTGCCGGCAGGGTGGGGCCTCGGCTGAGCCGGCGATGTCCTCTGCCTCGTTGTTGGCTGGGCGGGGCCTCGATGGAGCTGGCGGTGTCCTCTGCCTCATTGTTGGCGCCGCGGGGCCTCGGCGGAGCAGGGCCTCGTCGACGCCAGCGGAGCGGGGACTCGTCGGAGCCGGCATTGTCCTCTGTCTCGTCCTCGGTCTCGCCAAACAGCGCCTCGCCCGCTTCATCGCCCTCTTTGCTAGCCTCTTTGTAGGCGGCCGCAGCCTCCGCCACCCGCATGCGGTACTGCCAGCGCTCGAGGCGGCCCTTGCGGGCGGAGCGGTACGAGTCGAGCAGCGCCTCCTGCTCCGCCCGCTCCGCGGCGATCTGCTCCTCCGCCTGCAGGTGCTCCTGGAGGAGATGGTGGTTGTAGGCGGCGTCGGCCTACGCCTCCCGAAACTGCTCCTCACGCATTTGCCTCACCCTGCCATATATTGGGCACGGGCCTCGCGGATGGTCATGGTGCAATGCACTGGCGAGGATGGCGCGGAGGAGGGGGTTGGCGCCGGATCGTCGACTACCATGTTCTCCATTGGGACGTCGTCGTCCTACGGCTGCCTGCCGGCCAGCCGGTCGGCAACAATGGCTGCCATCTCCTTGTGGTCCGTCGTCCGCCCGTCCCGAAGAGCGCTGGAGCGCGAGGAAGCCATGGTGGGCAGTAGTGGTGTGGACAGGAGAAAGGGAACAGATGCAGATGACTGCGGCTATGGCCGGCGCAGCAGTTTATATAGCAATGGTGGGCGGGTGGAGGGACGGACGTGTGGCGCCGGAGTAGCCGCCTCGGCAACCGCGTATCATTAATGTGGGCGGCAGATGGATGGACGGACGGCACTTGTGTCGTTTGAAGGCGGAGCAATCGCCTGCACCGGGAAGCGGGGCGGGCGGCGCTGACTGTTTCGGGCGGAAAGCGCGCGCGGGCGAGGAGATTACTTTACTTGGAGAGGATGACAATGGGGACCCACCAGGTCCGTAGCCTCACGTACGCAAGTGCCTCCTTATTATATATATATAACTATAATTTATTTTGCTTCCTCCTGGTTTCCTGAAATCACGGTCCCACACCATTGTCAACCTATGTAGTAGTCAATAAATGAGAGAATTGCACAAGAAGCAGCCGACAGCTGGGACCAAGCAGCTCGAGCAGTATTTGTGTTTTTGAGGTGTGAGCACTGCAGAATTTTTCGATGTTTAGCCCAGATATTAATTTTCCTCCCCTGAACAACAACGAAAACATCGCTGCAGGTATTAACTAGGCGGGCTGTGGCCCGTCTAGCCCAGGCCAGATATCCAGCCCAGATATTAATTTTTTCAAGCTGAAAATGGCTAGCCCGGCTATACTTTTTTTAGGAATACCCAGGCAAGGTCAAGTTGTTATTCTCCGCCCCTCTGGGCTGCAAATCTTTCCTAGGAGGGATGCATTAGGCTTAACAAGAAAATGGGCTTTAAGAAATAATAAATGGGATGTAATTATAAAAACTGGGCAGTAACTATAAAAATGCACCAAACACGTGATTACTTTATAAAATATTATTTTTGGATATTGAAAATTTTAATTTCATTAATTGTTGCGGGCGCAATGTTTCGTTGGATTTTTACATAATGTAAATTTATATTGAAATTGTATTTAATCTGACTAGAAATTTCGGGATAAAAATATTTCGGATCCCATCAAAATGTGGGAAATTTTATTGAATTCTGTTTTGAACGGTTGGTTGAAATGGGCTGTACTTTTAACAAACTGTAAATGGGCTGTAGTAAATTCCACTAGAATTCAAAAATGGGCTACACATTCTTACAAATCTCAAATGGGCTATAAGTTCTCTGCCACACACTTTTGGCCTTACTAAGTTGACGCGTCCCCTAAAAAAACAGAGTTGACGCGTATGCAAGGCTTTGTCAACTTATAGTCAACACACGGTTCTAGCAGTAGTGGCCGTTGGATGTCCATCCAACGGATGCCGTGCTTCTTCTTCAATCTCGGATATTCTAGCTTCACCCGCCCAAAAAATGATTCCTCCCCCTGACATCTGGGGTGCACCGTTTCAGAAGTTGACCAGTGGGCCTACTAAGTTGGCGTACCAAGGGCTTTGTTAACTTAGTCAATATAAACGATTCTAGTTGCAGTGACCGTACGATGTCCATCCAACGGCCATCGTGCTTCTTCAACCTCTGGTCTTCTTGCTCGAGCCGCCCAAAGCAGCGCCGGTCGTGCCGCCTGCTCCTGCCTCTCGTGGCCGGCTGTGCTGCCGCGGAGGCCTCACCGCCCCCTACTACTCCCACCGCTGGCTAGGCCATCCCTCCACTCACCCACACCCCCTGTTATTCTGCGGCGACGACAGTGCAGCCGAACCAGTGAACCCTCGTACTCCTCTCCGCGTGTGCATCCACTGCCGCGTCTTCCCCGGCTCCGCGTCGTCCCCTTCCTAGGCCTCGCCGTCGTCCACCGCCCTGGTGCTCTCGGTGCGGAGTGGTCAACGTGGTCAAGGAACGACTTCCATCGGACGTGGACTGTACGTGGAGAGGCTGACAGCTGGGTCCACGGCAGCCGCAAGGAAGTGCCTCCTTATTACGCGGAAAATAATTATTCCTCCACCTGACAGCGGGGACCCACCGGACGGGCCACCAGTATTTTACGAAAAAAATCGTTTCCCCCTGACTGCTGGGACCCACCAGACGGGCCACCGTATTTCGCGAAAAAACCATTCCCCCTGCTGTCAGCTCGGACCCACCGGAAGTGCCTCCTTATTACGCACAAAAAAATGAATACTCCCCCGGCTAGCTGGGACCCACCTTGGTGGGAGGCTGACTTGTCGGCCTACTAAGTTGACGGGGATGAATGGCTTTGTCAACTTAGTCAATATGAATGATTCTAGCTCCAGTGACCGTACGATGTCCATCCAACGGCCGTAGTGCTTGCAACCTCTGGTCTTCTTGCTCCAGCCGCCCAAAGCAGCGCCGGTCGTGCCACATGCTCCTGCCTCCCATGACCGGCTGTGCTGCCGCAGAGGCCTCACCGCCCCTACTATTCCCACCGTTGGCCAGGCCCTGCGGCGACGGCAGCCTCACACCGCAGCCGAACCAGTGAACCCTCGTACTCCTTTCCGCGCGGGCTTCCACCGTCGCGTCTTCCCCGGCTCCGTGTCGTCCCCTTCCTAGGCCTCGCCGTCGTCCACCGCCGTGGTGCTCTCCGCGCAGCGTGGTCAACGTGGTCAAGGAACGACTTCCATCGGAAGAGTACTGTACGTGGAGAGGCTGACAACAGGGTCCACGGCAACAACCCAGTTTTTTTGCGATTTGCCAAGTAAGTCGCTTTGTCAGGCGTTGTCAGGCCTGTTGGGCTGCGTGGAGAATTTGTTGGATTTTATATTGATATGCATTTATTTTTAAAATCAGTTTGAATGTGAGTCGAAATTTCGAGATTAAAAACAGTTCGGACCGCACTGAAATATGCAAAATTTCGTATAATTTTTTAACCGTGGCCACAATATGGGCTGTAATGCTAACAAAAAGAATATGGGCTCCAAAAAAACCTTAAGAATTAGCAAATGGGCTGTAAATTATTAGAAATAATGGCAGATGGGCTATATGCTGTTTTCCACAGATTTGAGGCTTTCCTAAAAAAAAGGTTGACGCACAAGCACTGATTGTTGGATGTCCATCCAACGGCCGTCGTGCTTCTTCAATCTCTGCTCTTCCTGCTCCAGCCGCTCAAACAAGCGCCGACGGGACTGCCTGCTCCCTCCTCCCCGCGGCCGGCTGTGCTGCCGCGCAGGCCTCACCGCCCCACCGTACTCCCATCGCTGGCCTAGCCATCCCTCTACTCACCCACACCTGCTGTTATTCTCCGGCGACGGCAGACAAACCAGTAAACCATCGTACAATCATACTCCCCTCCGCCTGGGAAACAACTGCCGAGTCTTCCCTGCCTCCGTGTCGTCCCCTTCCTAGGCCTCGCCGTCGTCCACTGCCGTGGTGCTCTCGGCACGGCGTGGTCAATGTGGTTAACGACCGACTTCCATCGGAAGAGTACTGTGCGTGGAGACGCTGACAGCTGGTTCCACGGCCGCAGCAAGGAAGTGCCTCCTTATTATGCGCAAAATAATTATTCCTCCACCTGACAGCGGGGACCCACCGGACGGGCCTCCGTATTTTGCGAAAAAATGTTTCCCCCGTGATTGCTGGGACCCACCAGCTACACCTTCGCACGCAAGGAAGTGCGTCCGGGCAAAAAAAACAAAATGATTCGCCCCCTGACTGCTGGGACCCACCAGCTACACCTTCGCACGCAAGGAAGTGCCTGACAGTCGGGACCCACCTGGTCGAAGCGTACGTAGCGTTGTCATTCTGGTCGCGAACGTGTACGTACATATATACTGGTGGATGTAGAGGCGCGCACGTATCGTAGTAGAGGCGCGCACGTAGCATGTACACGTACGTACAGCGGCCAGGGTGCAAGAAAGAAAATACGACCACGTATGTGTACATACGTGCGGGGTCTCAAACGCCTACTCGCGCATACGTACGACGAGGGCTCGTTGACATGGCTGGGTCGGAACGGAGAAACAACGTTGTCATCGTGTTCATGGGAGGCAATGGAATGCATCGTGTTCATGGGGAGGCAACAAAATGGGTCGTGTTCATGGGGAGGGAACGGAATGCGTCGTGTTCATCGGGAGGCAACGGAACGCGTGGGAGCCAACTGGCTGGGTCGGAACGGAATGCGTGGTCGTGTTCATCGGGAGGGCTTGGACGGAACAGGCGATGGAAACGAGGCCTGGCGTACCGCAGAACGGAGGAAACGGCCTTGTGTTCGACCGGCCACGTTCGAAACGGGATCCTGTTCATCGGGAGGGGTGTGGCGTATCGCAAAACGGAGGAAACGGACCTCCTACGGTCGAAACGGGGGTCCTGTTGATTGGGAGGGGTGTGGCGTACCGCAAAACGGACGAAACGGACCTCCTACGGTCGAAACGGGGGTCCTGTTGATCGGGAGGGGTGTGGCGTACCGCAAAACGGACGAAACGGACCTCCTACGGTCGAAACGGGGGTCCTGTTGATCGGGAGGGGTGTGGCGTATCGGAAAACGGACGAAACGGACCTCCTACGGTCGAAATGGGGGTCCTGTTCATCGGGAGGGGTGTGGCGTACCGCAAAACGGGACTCCACGGGATACTATTCATCTCCACCATCGACCTCCTCTAGCCTCCATGGGCTACCGTCGACCTCCTCCAGCCTCCACGGGCTCCTGTTCATCCAGCCTCCACCGCGCGCTACTCCACTGGCTACTCTTCAACCACCCCTCCACGGGCACCCCTCCACCGTCTACTGTTCATCCAGCCCTCCACACCACGGGGTCCTATTCAACCACCCCTCCACGGGCACCCCTCCACCCTCTACTGTTCATCCAGCCCTCCACACCACAGGGTCCTGTTCATCCAGAGGCAACGCCAACGCTCACTGTTTATCCAACCCCCCCGCAACGCTCACTGTTCATCCAATCGATCGGCTTCAGTTAGCAGCAGTAGCGAAGGAATCGCTTGATCGGGTTCAGTTAACAGCCATCGATTGACCGCTCGGGTTCAGTAACGGTAACCTGCAGTGCAATCGCTCGGGTTCAGTTAGAGCCCAACGCCTCGCTCGGGTTCAGTTAGAGCCAACGCCTCGCACACACATGCGTACGTGTACGAGAGCAACGCGCATCGCTCGGCCCCCGACCTCCCACCGTAACCGGGAACTCCCCGAAATTTTCCTCGCCCTCGCTTCTACCACGGTTTTTTCCGTCATGGACGGCCCAAAGAATGTCATGCAGCTGCGTCTCCGGCCCGCCCAGGACGAAAAGCCCATTTTCTGTCATGATTTTTTGTCATAGAAGTAGGAGCCCACCACATCTATGATGATACTGGGTTTTGTCACAATTATCGTCATAGAAGTGTCATATGTATGACAGAATTTTTTTTCGTTCGGCCCAAAATGTCATGGATGTGTTTTTTTTTGTAGTGAGGAACCTACAGTCGAACTGTTTAGGGATTTCTTTCACTTTAACCGCCGGACAAAGTTCTCGGATGGACCCAATACGGAACTGGGTGGAATGGCGATTCAGAAAAGGAAGGAAACCTCTTTCCCTCATCCCAAACTCCACAGTCACCCCAAAGAGTGGAACCAGACTTGGTTTTATTGCATGGATACATCTCCACCTGATGAAAACCCCCTGCCGGGTTACCGCCCTGAATGCCTTAGCAACACACATCCTTTTCCTCAGAGGTCGACAGCAAAAGAAAGGGCCAACTATGCTCCCCAATTATCAAAGCTTAGAGCCTTCATGGCGAACGGTTTGACAGGAGTTGATCTTGCTCGTTGCTGGATAAGCTGGAGTATTCTGCCCTTAAGCCGGCGCTCCGGTTTGATGTGTGAGTATACGGGGAGTTTGAAGGATGCTCAGTGGCACATTGACATTCAGCTTACATATGCAGAAGTCACTGAGGCTGTAAAGAAAATGCTGAACGAACCGGAGGTTGTCTGTGCCCAAACCGGACTACTCCCTTTCTGCGCTTTCAACAAACCGCCAGCTGTAAGAATCATATAATCTTTTTGTCTGAAGTTGCTTTTGTCCAAATATTCTCTGAAAGTGTGATTATTTTCTGACAGGGTGATGATCCATTCTGGAACAAGAAACCACCACAAGACAAATTGGTCAAGCCGCAAGATAAACTGGTCAAGCCAGTTCAACCAAAGACCAAGGTTATCAAAAAACCTGCCAAGAAAAGGACCACTGCATCCTCCGAGCTACCAGCTGATGACGATGTGGGTAATCCGGAATCAGAGGTAGAACTTGACTCTCTTGGTTCATTTTTCGTACATCTCATTGACAAGGATTATTATCAGGACGACGCTGAAGGCAATCATGCTGATGACGTAGAGGTAACCATTCTTTCCTCCGATTCAGATCCTCTGCCAACATCAAAAATCCGTCAAGCAAACCGGAAAGTAAAATTTTATCACCCCCTTGCTTACTTGGACCCAAACTTTCTTTTGAAGACGCAGCAGCACGAGGCTCGCCGCACAACCCGGCACAGCGGTCAGGTAGTTACCTCCGCCAGTTTACCGAACAGTCCGGTTCGGAAACGCCGATCAGAGGTCTCTTATCCCATTGATACTTCATGCCCCAAAGCAGATTGTTTCCGCCAGCCTCTTAACCCGTCTAATTCAAATTATCAGGGTACTTCTCACTCATCTTCTGGCGAATCGTCAGCCACAAAACTTCCACCCCTCAAAACGGTTCTTGGGTGAGCTATACACTTGTTGTTATCCTTGATGTTGCTATTTTGATATACTGTACTGATCCTCATGTTTATTGTTCTCAGCGCCAAGCCCAGACCCGGCAAGAAAGCTCGGTTGAATAAACCGGCTGATGAAGAAGTGGCTGTTGAACCGGAGAAAACTGCAGATCCAGAAGAGACCAACATTGATGCCATACTGAATGACCCACCGCCTCAAGATTATGACTTCGTTGCTGAGCAGGCAGAAGTTGACACCACAAGCCATGCTGACCAGCCAACCAGCACTGTCCGAACTGACAATAAACCAGCAAGTCCAGTTAAAAATACTGACAAACCGCCAACCCCAGCAATGGCTGCTGATGACAAAGATGATGACATTATGATTACTGGCACTGGCCATACCGCTCCGGGCAATCCTGTCGCTTTGTCAAAGCATACTGCCAAAGATGAGCTCTCTGCAATTGGCAAAGGCAAATGGAATGCCGATTTGTCAAATTATGCCCATCTGAATGCTCAAGACCTTCACTCTGGCTTCCTGAACCGTCTGTACACCAGCCATGACTATGAAGCCGGTTTGGTAAATATGATGAAGGAGCGATATGAGGTAACTTCATAAGTGTTCCTCTCTTATATTTAATTGCAGCTTATCAACTCCAGTAGCCCCCAAGTGATGGTTTAAGATACCAATTTAAACCGGGACTTAGTAACAATTTCATGTTTGCAACAATGCATCTTAACTTCACTGATGTAGCCCCCAAGGGCCAGTTTAACTTTATAAAGATGAACCGGGACTTTGTAGAAGAATTCCCATATCAACATTTTATGAGAAAATACACATTAGCCCCCAAGTGCCAAGCTTAATACTTGTATTGTGCTTGGGACATGTA
This sequence comes from Triticum aestivum, assembly GCF_018294505.1. Classification (NCBI taxonomy): domain Eukaryota; kingdom Viridiplantae; phylum Streptophyta; class Magnoliopsida; order Poales; family Poaceae; genus Triticum; species Triticum aestivum. The sequence goes on from NC_057814.1 coordinate 503,021,641, forward strand.
AAAATTTCTAATTAAGAGCAAATATGCATTAGTCCCCAAGTACTAAGGGCATACCTTGTTATGTGCTTGGTACTTCAAATATGTACTGTCAACTCATTATATATCTGTCTCTTTATAGGCTGAACTGAGCAAGAAGGAAAGCCAAACCGCTGATCTCCAAGAGAACCTCAAGTCCCAACAACCTGAAACCTCCAAAGCGAAGGAAGAATTGACCTGCGCTCTAGGCGATATGGAGAAACTGAAAAAGGGCTTTAACAAAGAGCGGGCGGATTGGGAGACTGAAAAATCTGCTTTGCTAAAAAGGGCTGAAAAAGCATATGCCGCTCTTAAACCGCTGGTTGATGAACTGTCCGGCGTAAAGCGGTAGATTCATGCCATGACTGCTGCTGTGTTTGGTAAAACATCTTTTCCTTAATACTTTCAACATATCTCTCCCATGTGTTGCTGGTTTACTGACGTTTATAATGATACAGGAACTCGTATTAGCCATCTGGGCTCTGATGTACAGAAGAAATTGAAAGCGGCCTACACTCTGATAGAGCAGCTGTATATCGGTGCGCAGCGGATCATCTGCACCGCTTCACACAATAAACCTCCTCCAACATTGATCAAGGACACCTTAGAAAGGCTATCCATGCTGCCTGCCCGAGTTGAAGAACTAAAGAAAGCTGCGGCAAGGGCTGGAGCTCTGACCGCCCTAACCTGGGCAAAGGCGTGGGTGCCTGATCTTGATCCGGTGGATGTGGCTAAAGGCTTCCCAAGCTTAAAAGAAGACGGATCAGAATTTGGCCAGGAGGATCTCCGCGCCATAAATCGGGAAGTACGTCCACTGGCTTATCAATTGGCTGAAGAAGCTGATCTCTCATACTATTAGGCAAGTTATGATGACAAGAACAGACGGGTTGCTGCACCAATTCCGGAAGCGCAAAATCTGATCCCTCCAATCCGTAAGCACACTTATGCCCCTGATATTGAATCGTCCACCCTTATAAGCGACAAAGCTGTGTTTCAAGTGTTAACTGGAATCGACTGGACAACTATTGACTTCCAGCCGCTGGGTAGAGACGAAGAAGATGAACCGGTGCAAGATGATCCGCAGCCGTCAGGTCCAGCTGATAAGCAATCATAATCCGGGGGCCGGTTTAGTCTTCCACATGCTGCAATGCTTATTGAGAAACAATTATCCCTTTGGGCACTGAAACGCTTGTAATAGGCTAGTTAAAACACTTGATCTGTTATGCCTTCGTGCATATTTATCTACAACTGATGCGTGCGAATCCGCCATGCTTAAGATATGATGTTCATAATCCATAGCTATTTATTCAAGTTGTTCCTGCAGATAAAAGCTTAAAGCGCCCTGGCGGTTTACCACCGGGCGGGTCATGATACCCAAATATATATATGACCAAGGTTTATAACCAAGGTTGTAAAAGATAACCAAATATGGAAATATATGATACCTGTGACCTTTAGGCATAGTGCTGGCTGACTAGCTTTGTAATGAGGGTAATAACCCTAATCCGGAGTAGAAGTAACTCCTGTTATATGATGCCGGTTTATCAGAAAACCATTCCGGGCTGTGATAAACACCGGTTTATTCCATACTGGTGACTTTGAGTCAAAACCAGACCGGGCTGATAGTCTCCGGATTATAATTTGATCGTGTACTGACAACTTGTAGTTGACAGCCTAACCGGGTTGATAAACACCGGTTTAATAACATCACAAATCTTATGAAAACAAAGAAAACTTAGCAAAAGGCAAATGAAAACCGTTGTAGTCGAGGCTTTTCATGGGCTGCTAGGCCACTGAGTTAAACACCGGTTTAAAAACATCACAAATCTTATGAAAACAAAGAAAACCTAGCAAAAGGCAAATGAAAACCGTTGTAGTCGAGGCTTTTCACGGGCTGCCAGGCCGCAAATTCGAGGCTTTTCATGGGCTGCTAGGCCACTGAGTTAAACCATTTTTGCAAAGCCTTTTAAGATGGTCCTCAATCCTTAACTAATCATCGTTTTAACTTGACAAGTTCAGGGTCTTCATTTTAGAGTAACTTGTCAAAGTTCGAAGGGTCATACCAGGTTTACCTGGGCGGAGTGACTTACTTAAATAGGCAGGCTAACCCGGGGTTTTAGGTGTATACACCATGCTTCCAAGCCATGGCTTGATAGCCTGTTACAAGTGTAGATTCTTAGTTCATTTCGACCGCAAAGAATCCCCAAGCAACATTGTGAGCTGTGCTCAGTGGGTGCCTATGTTTGAGCTGTTGTTTTACAACACTCTCTTTGGCCCTAGATTGATGTGGCTTAGAGCCGATCAAGAGGTGTGACTGTGGTTCGGATACGACCAAGCCCCCAAGTGATGTTGTGGCATTGTGCCGATCAAGAGGTGTAGCTATGGTTCGGATACGACCAAGCCCCCAACTGATGCTGTGGCATTGCGCCGATCAAGAGGTGTAGCTATGGTTCGGATACGACCAAGCCCCCAAGTGATGTAATATAAAGCTTTGAGAAGCTAAATAAAGGCGTAAACCGGACGCCGCTTTGTAAGCTCCATGTAACCACACATGATGTAACAACGGATACCCCGCTTTAGCTGAGGTTCCGGTTTATTATATTGATCATAATATATACAATGTCATAATATGTACATAAGCAGAGCCTATGGCTCAAGTATAGTAGGGCCGAACATGAGCAATATTCGACGGCCGGTTGGTCTCCTCCTCCGATTTACGTGAGTCTTTGCACTCTCGAACATCGAATAGGTAGTATGACCCGTTGTGCAGATTCTTGCTGACCACAAAGGGTCCTTCCCAAGGGGGGGATAGTTTATGCATATCTGTCTGATCCTGGATGAGCCGAAGCAGCAAATCACCTTCTTGAAAGGTTCTGGTTCTAACCCGGCGGCTATGATAACGACGCAGATGTTGCTAATAAATCGCCGAACGGGCTGCCGCCATGTCACGTTCCTCATCTAACAGGTCAAGAGCTTCCTGCCGTGCCTTCTCGTTGTCAGCTTCAACATATGCCGCTACACGAGGTGAGTCATGACGGATGTCACTAGGAAGAACTGCTTCCGCTCCAAAAACCATGAAGAATGGTGTGTATCCCATCGATCTGTTGGGTGTGGTATTGATGCTCCACAACACAGAAGGTAACTCCTCAACCCAACAACCCGACGTCCGTTGCAAAGGAACCATAAGCCGGGGTTTGATGCCTCTCAAGATCTCTTGATTGGCCCTCTCCGCTTGACCATTAGACTGTGGGTGAGCCACTGATGACACGTCAAGCCGGATGTGCTCACATTGACAGAACTCCTTCATGGCACCTTTTGACAGATTGGTACCATTGTCTGTTATAATGCTGTGTGGAAAGCCGAACCGGAAGATCACCTTTTTGATGAATTGAACCACCGTGGCTGCGTCACACTTACTAACTGGCTCTGCCTCCACCCACTTCGTGAACTTATCAACCCCCACCAAAAGGCGGGTCTTCTTGTCCTTGGACCTCTTGAAAGGCCCAACCATATCCAGCCCCCAAGTTGCAAACGGCCAGGTGATTGGAATCATCCTCAATTCTTGAGCCGGTACATGAGCGCGCCTTGAGAATTTCTGACAGCCATCACATCGTTTGACCAAGTCCTCGGGATCAGCATGAGCTGTCAACCAATAGAAACCCTGACGAAACGCCTTGGCCACCAAAGATTTTGAACCGGCGTGGTGACCACAATCTCCTTCGTGGATCTCACGCAAAATTTCACGGCCTTCCTCAGGAGACACACAGCGTTGAAACGCCCCTGTCACACTACAATGATGTAACTCACCCCGGTACATATACGCCAGATATGGAACCGTCCAATCCGGGATAACATGAAGAGCTGCCACCAACTGAGCCTTCGGATCAGGAACAGCAAAATCCTCTTCACCAGAGAGCTTGACGGACGGATTATGCAAAACATCCAGGAAGACATTAGGTGGAACCCGTTTATGTTGGGAACCCAGGCGGCTTAAAGCGTCTGCCGCTTCATTCTTCCGCCGGTCCACATGATCCACCTGATAACCTTTAAAGTGACCTGCAACAATATCCACCTCACGACGATATGCTGTCATTAGTGGGTCCTTGGAATCCCAAGTGCCGGACACTTGTTGAGCCACCAGATCCGAGTCACCGAAGCACTTAACTCGGCTTAGGTTCATCTCCTTAGCCATCCGAAGACCATGGAGTAAAGCCTCATAGTCAGCTGCATTGTTAGTGCAAGGGAACATTAAATAGAGAACATAACAAAACTTATCACCTCGTGGGGAAGTTAATACGACTCCAGCCCCCGAGCCCTCCAATTGCCTGGACCCGTCAAAATGAATAGTCCAATAAGTATGATCCGGCTTCTCCTCTAGCGCTTGTAATTCTGTCCAATCATTGATGAAATCCACAAGTGCCTGAGATTTGATCGCCATTCGGGGTATGTATTTCTACCCGTGAGGCCCGAGCTCGAGAGCCCACTTAGCAATCCGACCAGTTGTTTCCTTGTTCTGGATTATATCCCCCAAAGGAGCAGAGCTGACCACCGTGATGGGATGACCTTGGAAATACTGCTTAAGTTTCCGGCTTGCCATGAAAACCCATACACCAATTTTTTCCAATGCGGGTACCTCTGCTTGGACTCAATAAGTACCTCACTGATATAGTAAACCGGCCGCTGAACCGAATATTCCTTTCCTGCCTGCTTGCGCTCCACCACAATAGCCACATTAACTGCCCGAGCATTAGCTGCCACATATAGCAACAATGGTTCTTTGTCCACTTGAGCAGCGAGAATCGGCGGATTAGCCAGCTGCCGCTTTAAGTCCTCAAATGCTTCATTAGCGGCGTCACTCCAGACGAAGTTATCTGTTTTCTTCAGCATCTGATATAAAGGGATGGCCTTCTCGCCAAGGCGACTGACAAACCGGCTCAACGCGGCAATCCGGCCTGCCAGGCGTTGAACATCATTGATACACTTCGGTTTAGCCAAGGAGGTGATGGCTTTGATCTTTTCCGGATTAGCTTCAATGACCCTGTTAGACACCAAAAAGCCCAAGAGCTTGCCTGCAGGTACACCAAAGACACACTTGGCTGGATTAAGCATCATTTTATAAACCCGCAGGTTATCAAAGGTTTCCTTCAAATCATCAATCAATGTCTCCTTCTCCCTTGATTTTACCACAATATCATCCACATAGGCGTGAACATTGCGGCCGATCTGTTTATGAAGACAATTCTGCACACACCGTTGATAAGTCGCCTGGGCACTCTTGAGCCCAAAGGGCATGGACACATAGCAGAAGGCTCCAAAGGGAGTTATGAAGGCTGTCTTCTCCTGGTCCTTAACTGCCATTTTGATCTGATGATAACCAGAATATGCATCCAAAAAGCTTAAACGCTCGCAACCCGCCGTAGCATCAATAATTTGATCAATACGGGGAAGGGCAAAAGATCTGTTGGACAAGCTTTGTTGAGATCTGTGTAGTCCACACACATACGCCAAGTGCCATTCTTCTTAAGGACCAGCACCGGATTAGCCAACAACTCAGGATGGAATACTTCAACGATAAATCCAACCGCCAAGAGCCTGGCTACTTCTTCTCCAATAGCTTTGCGTCTTTCTTCATTGAATCGGCGGAGAAACTGCTTGACCGGTTTATACTTGGGATCAACATTGAGAGTGTGCTCAGCGAGTTCTCTCGGTACACCTGGCATGTCAGAAGGCTTCCACGCAAAGATGTCCCGATTCTCACGGATGAACTCGATGAGCGCGCTTTCCTATTTCGGATCCAAGTTAGCGCTGATACTAAATTGCTTGGACGAATCGCCGGGCACGAAGTCAACAAGCTTAGTCTCATCAGCCGATTTAAACTTCAGGGCCGGATCATGCTCTGTAGTTGGTTTCTTCAACGAAGTCATATCTGCCGGATCAACATTGTCCTTGTAAAACTTCAACTCTTCTGTTGCACAAACTGACTCAGCATAAGCCGCATCACCATCTTCACACTCCAGAGCAATCTTGCGGCTCCCATGCACGGTTATAGTTCCCTTGTGACCCGGCATCTTGAGCTGCAGATAGACATAACAAGGCCGTGCCATAAACTTAGCATAAGCTGGCTGTCCAAATAGGGCATGATACGGGCTTCTGATTTTCACCACTTCAAAGGTCAAGGTTTCTGATCTCGAGTCATGCTTATCTCCAAAAGCCACCTCCAGAGCTATCTTACCAACAGGATATGCCGACTTACCAGGCACCACACCATGGAACACCGTATTGGACGGTTTAAGATTTTTATCTGTTAACCCCATGCGACGGAAAGCTTCATAATAAAGGATTTTGATACTACTCCCTCTATCCATGAGTACCTTAGTGAACTTATAACCTCCCACCTGAGGTGCCACCACCAGAGCCAGATGACCCGGATTGTCAACCCGGGGTGGATGATCTTCTCTACTCCACACAATCGGCTGCTCGGACCAGCGCAAATAACGGGGCACCGCCGGTTCAACGGCATTCACCGCCCTTTTATGAAGCTTCTGATCGGGCTTGTCCAAGCTAGTGGTGAAGACATGATACTGTCCGCTATTCAACTGCTTCGGGAAGCCACCTTGGTTACCCTGATTACTTTGATTGTTATGTCCACCCTGATTACCGTGGAAGCCTGAACCGGAATTTCCTCCACCATAACCCGACCCATGAGACCCGGGGCCTGAACCGCCTCCTGGTCCATGATCATACCGGAGAGAATCAGAATTTTTGAACACTTGCATGATGTAACAATCTTTCCAGAGGTGCGTGGACGGGATCTCCTTCGTCCCATGCTTTGGACAGGGCTGGTTCAATAGATAAGACAAACGGTCCGGATTAGGACTTGGCCCTCCACCGCGCTGGGGCGGTTTACCCTTACGCCTCTGGCTCTTGTCATGTGTATTAGTATTAGCCACAAAGTCTAAACTGTGGTCCGCCTTACGCTTGCCGTTTCCATGACCCGCCGGGTTGTGGTGCTGCCCCTTGGCGTTGTCGCTCTTTTTTCCCTTCCCTGTCTTATCATCATCAGACTCGGGATCCTTGGTACTATCAGAGTCAGCATACTTCACCAGTGCAGCCATGAGGGTTCCCATGTCATTACAATAACGTTTGAGCCGTCCCAACTTCAACTTCAGGGGTTCAAACCGGCAATTGCCTTCCAATGTTAAAACCGCGGTGTCAGCGTTGATGCAGTCTGATGAATGCAAAATCTCCGAAACCCGGCGCACCCAATGGGTTGTTGACTCTCCTTCCCCCTGGACACAGGCAGCTAAGTCCACAATTGACATGGGCTGCTTGCATGTATCCTTGAAATTCTGAATAAACCGGGCTCTCAACTCGGCCCATGACCTGATAGAATTAGCCGGTAAGCTCTTTAGCCAAGTGCGGGCCGTCCCTTCTAGCATCATGGTGAAGTATTTCGCACATGCCGCATCATCCACATCCAGCATCTCCATGGCCATCTCATAGCTTTCGACCCATGTTTCAGGGGATAAATCGGTGGTGTAATTCGGCACCTTGCGCGGGCCCTTGAAATCCTTGGGTAGGCGCACATTGCGCAACGCCGGGACGAGACACGGCACTCCCAAAGAACTAGAGGTAACTCTTGGTTCCACCGATGTGGTTGGACGAACCGTTGTAAGCTGACGGGCTTCATGCTACGCCGCTAACTCGGCCTCTCTGCGTGCCTGAGCCCGGTCCACCACCTCCTGAGCATCACCAGCACCACCCGCCGGGTTATTGCCACAGGGCGGATCACGGTTCCGCGCATTGCTTGACACTGTCGGTTCATCCATACGCCTGCTGTCACTCCGGCTTGGACGGGGAGTGGAATGAATCCGATCGCGACTATATGAATAAGCCTCCTGTTGAACCAAGGCTGTCTGAAGAAGCTCCTTAACCCGACGCGTCTCGACCGCCGCCGGAGAATCGGCTTCGATCGGGATGGCCGCCAGCCGTGAAGCGGCAGCGACAATGTTGTCCATCGGGTTAGAGTAATGACCCGGTGGCGTGGGGACATGCGGTGTTACAATGTTGTTCTGACGAGGCGGATCCACCAAACGTGGCTGAACTGGCACCCCTGCTCCAGGTGCCTCCGCCCGGTTTACCACCAGCGGATTACTGGTCCCTGCTCCTGGGGTGTTAAAGAGATTTCAAGCGTCATAAACCGGCGGCAGGCGAGATCGGTACCTCCTCTTCAGGACTTCGTTCGACGCACTCTGATCCAGCATAATGTAAGCTTGTGCATCCAAAGCGGCCCGCTCCGCGGCCATCCTGGTATCCTCAGCTGCTAAGTCGGCTTTGGCCTGGGTGATCTGATCTTTCACTTTCGCGATTTCTGCATTGTGTGCATCCTGATCCGTCGGGTTAACCTCCGCCATCAGCGTTGCCAACGCGTCAAACAAATCAGATAGAACCTGAGCTGGCGGTCGCACAGGGCCTCCTGCCCCGGCCGCTGTCGATCCGGAAATCATCGCCGCTGTGGTCGAGGAGTGGAGCGCCGGTTGCGTACCGGCCATGAAGATCGCAACCAGGTTTGGCAGATCAAAGGGGTCCAGAATACTGTCGCCATCGGAACAGCCCCCAATCCGGCCATCTTGTAACTGATATAACGACTCGGTCTCTCCGGTCGATGACTCGTCACCGGAATAAACGACGGTCTCACCACCAGATTCCGATCTATCCTCAGATTCCCCTCCATGGATAACTCCCACGAAGGCACGCTTCATGACAGGCTTGACCCGGGCAGATCTCGCACGCTGAGCCGTTTCGACGGGGTCGGTGCAGATGTCCGGCTCAGGGCCCGGTTCATCGATCTTGCCAATGAAAACGTGTATGCCACCAAAGGGGACCCGGTACCCGTACTCGATTGAGCTGGCCTCGGGGCCCCAGCCTGCATCGTCGATGTAGAGCTTGCCGCGACGACTCTTGGTCATCTGGCCCACAACGTAACCCTTGAGTCCTTCGAAGTTGCCCTCCAAGAACTTGAAACCATCGTGCGATAGCCCCACGGTGGGCGCCAACTATCGTGGTTTTGTCACGGGAGATGTCCTAGAGAAAGGACTTAGTCGTGGAGCCATCGCTACGGGTTAACTTAAAGGGGTTAAAGAGGACAAGGGACGCAAGAGAGTTTATACTAGTTCGGCCCCTTACGATGAAGGTAAAAGCCTACGTCTAGTTGTGATGGAATTGTTGGGGTTTCGATGACCAGGGAGCGAATACACTTTGCCTGAGTCTCGAGTTGTTGTTTGTTGTCCTTGAACCGCCGCCGGGCCGTCCCCTTATATACATGGGTTGACGCCCGTCGGTTTACAGAATCCCGAGGCCGGCTCATAATCGTGTCCGGCTCGGTCTCTGCTACTTCTATCTTACAAGACAAGTTTACATATCAACGCCGTTTTACGTCTACATGCCTTAAACCGGCTTTGGGCCCTGGGCCTCCATAAAGCGTCACCGTCTGTCTTCATGGACTTCACATACAGCTGAACTACTTATGGGGTTAACCCAGCCTCTCCTGGCCGGTTTACGCCCAGTGGTAATATCCCCAACAGCGGTGGTTTAAGAGGAGAGGAGCGGCGCTGGTCTTGGAAGTATTTTTTTTTGTTTTGCGTATTTTGGGTCAAAGTTTGACCATGTACTGTATTTGACAAGCAAAATGTGAATGCATGTCACCAAAAATTTATCGTTTGGTTCGTATCTGAATGTACTTTCAAATTATATTATTTTTGCAACGTATAACATATATTTTATTTGTGAAAATCATGGTCAATTATGACCCAGAATAAAAGGGAGACTAGTTAATGTGGGGTCGCTTTCTTAATTGAAGGGTAAATTGATTTCGATTTTGATCCACTCACAGCGCGCTGGCCCTCTCGTCCAATCCTAAATCGCTGCTGCACGCTCCTCTCCCTCTTCTCCGTTGCAAAACCACCTCCTCTCCTCTCCATCATCTCCATTCCAAAACCACCGTCTCGCCTCTCCCTCTTCTCCATTGCAAAACCACCTCCTCTGCTCTCCATCATCTCCATTCCAAAAGCACCGTCTCGCCTCTCCCTCTTCCCCATTGCAAAACCACCCCCTCTCCTCTCCATCATCTCCATTCCAAAAGCACCATCTCGCCTCTCCCTCTTCTCTATTGCAAGACCACCGTCTCTCCTCCCATCTTCCAAAGCTAGCACCAGACCACTCAGAAGGACATATATGGAGAGGATGCAGCAGCGAATCAGGAAGATCACCGGCGGCGACCAGGAAAAGTTAGCCGGGTTGAAGGAGATCCTTACTTGGTTTGACAATGAGTGGGAGATTTTAAGGACGGTTAGGGCCATGTGGCAATGTATGCGAAAGAGTGAGACAACAATGATGTACTCCTCGGCGGCAGTCACGCCGCAGTCCTTCGAGTTCATCGAGTATCTCCTCTGGGCGATGGAGCAGACAGATTCGCCCGAGGCAAAAGTCAGGCGGAGGTGGTGGGCGTACAGGTTAAAGGTCGAGCACCCAGAGGATAACAAATCGATCGAGTACGGTGTGCCGTTCGTGAGGGTGCAGAGCCAGCCGGAGCCACAGGAGTATTCATTCTTCCACCGCAAGAGGAGGTCGGATGGCGCGACATCGCTTCCCCGCTGTTCTCCACGGTTCCCTCGACGGTCGCCTCGTTTCAACGGCGACGGTAGGGTTTAAGGTAAGCTTCGCACCAACCTAATCTTCCATCTGCTCATGCTTACAATCAGTATGACAACTAATGAAAATCATGCTTACAATCAGTCTCCGAGTACTACGCCAATCACCCTAAAATAGCTTTGGACCTTTGGTTCAAAGTTGTGACACTGTGTACACATAAAGAAAAATAGATTGGTGCTTCTTTCAGAAAAGAGTACTCGCTAGAAAACTGCCAATATAAGCTACTAGTATTTGGTTAGAGGATTTGCTGCCTAGAAAGATCCGTCCACAGAGAGCACCACACATCCCACTGGTGGTGGTGGATGCCAATGCGTGCTGGAGCATGGTTGTTGTCGGTAATTTTTACTTGGCACACCTCGCACTCTGCATATATGCCGGTTCCATCTGTACATTAGTGCAGTTCCACCAAAATGCAGCTGAATAACCCTGTTTGCACAGATAATGAAAGAGTGTGATTACATTATAGTGGCACTAGTTGATGAAACATACACTAATAAATAGAAGAAAATATTGCGATAGTATCATAGTATGCCATGCTGTGAGGGCGAGATGGGCCCGGCGACGCCTCATACGGTACGCCTCATACTGGAAATCGACCCAAGTCTCCTTGATACACCTTCTGCCAGTGATGAACATCAGTGTACAGCGGTAGTACAAGGAGGGGCCTTGAGACATTCCAATCTCTATTTTTGTGCAGATCAACTAAAATTAAGCACCCCAGTTTGCAGAAACGCTTAAACATTAACAATGGGACTAGTTGATTAAACATATACTAACAAAGAGAAGCACTTTATTTATCTACATTGGAAATGAAATGATAGAGAGGACACTCGCTCTATTTTAACTATATTATTACTTCATTTTATCAGTGGCACTAGGGTCGAGCAGGTGGCAAACGAGGTGTACCGTGCGTCGCAAGGATGGAGGCCGGGGGTGCTTAGACTGGGATGCTGAAGCTGGCTCTTTCAGTCCCTGTCTCCCCCCTGATGTTTCTGTGGTAGCATTTGGGTTGTAATCCAAACTTGGTCGAGCTAGTGTTGCATCCCCCTACCTGCCTAGCTTATGTGGCGAACTTGTCTCCTGCTAGTACTCAGTCTGTTCTAATAGTAGTTGCATAAATGCCCGTTTACACTCAGATGTTGTCGGACAATGGTTCTCTATGGTTGTGTTTGTTTAATGAAATCGGAGGAAACCCCCTCTTTCGATATATCAAAACAATCAGTGGCACTAGCGGTGCCAAAACATTGCCTCAAATTAATAGTGCCACTAGATTCAGGTGCAAAATAGTAATATTACTGCTTTAGCATGGCAGTGCCAAAACAGTAGCACAAGAGCAGACTCAACATGCAGGATCTTTGGCAAACGGTGAGACCAAAAGGAACATACCTCGTGATGGGAACCATATCTGCAGTCAATGCCATCGTAGAAGGGATGACACCAGTCACCAACATGGATGATTCAATTCATGGGACCTTTTGGTGCAGTTCACCTAAAATGAAGCAATGTCCCATGAGCTAGCAGCTTCTTCTTCATTTTTTTAAGAAAAGGGCTCCAGCCCCGGTTCCATTTCCATTAGAAAACGAAACCCACAGAGCTTCTTCTTCATTAGTTGCAATGAAATTGAGCAACATCAAGGTTGGTTGTGAAGCTCCTGGAATGTTCAACTATAATTTGGATATCATTTGTGCAGTTCAACTAAGATCAAGCGTGAAATGTATGTCTCTGTTTGCACAAAAAAGGTGGAAAGGAGGGTGACTAACAAGTGATGAAACATACATCAAATGAAAATAAGCATGTTCCTTATCTGAATGGCAATCCTACAAGGACAGTAGCAATTTCTAAAGCAACAGCATTGCTAGAAATTAGTGTGGGCATTAGGATTAACTATGACAACCGTTAAATACGACATTACTTTAATGGTGCCATTGCTTAATTTTACTAGCAACATTACATTAATACCTGCTAGAGAGTTGGTATTTGGGCACGGGAGAGTAGGCGGACCAGGACAATTGCATTTCCAACGTAAAGAAGTAACTTATCTTAATGGGAAATTTAGTAGGACATGAAAAAAAGTGCCATTGATTCATATTACTAGAGGCATTACACTGAAAACAACATTGGTTTAACGTGTCCTTACTTTTAACAGTGCGACTGCTACATTTTACCAGTGGCATTACATAAGAGTGGCTCAGGGCAACAAACATCAGAACAGGATATCTGGGTTGTTCCCATTTTTGTTCGGTATAGCCACCTTATACTGTGTGAGGCTAGCAAATCTAGTGCTGGACTTACTCTATTGACTTGTCCCCCAGTGCCCACTTTCTTTTCTTTTTCAACCAATAGATCGGGTTTATATTGAGTTTGTACTGCATTTCCCTTTATTTTCCTATTAGACCAAGAGACCAGTTGGATAGCCAGTCTCTGCTACTTTTCGCCCCCATTATTTCCTCTTTCGACCAAGTCCTAGATTCAGGTAACAAATCTTCCCCCACCCACTTTCTTCCTTGTTTGAACCAAGCAGTACTAGGTTCGAGTGCGTGAACTAGTTTTACCTCTTAACAGTAAAAATTTAGGTGGCTTTCCAACAGCCGATCAATCCTATCTACAAGGGGGCCTGAGAAATAGTTAAAAGATACAAATGCAGCGACGTCAGGAGCTCAGGAAGTAGAACAAGGCCGGTTTCGAAGGAAGTTATATGTGAGGGTCACTGAGATGTCGCTAGGTGGCGGCTGGAGGTCGGATCTGCCCACACTACGGCAGTGAGGAAGAAGGGGTTGGAGGCCCTCCCTAGCCAGCGGTGCTTGGGAGAGAACGACAAGGCACACTGATCGGGACGTGCCGGCAGTGGGAAAGAGCCGTCGCCGAGGACGACCGCGTGAATGTTGACCTTCTCACCTTCCCCGGCGGAGAGGATCCGGCTGGATCTGTGACCAGCGGTGAACAGAGAGAGAGAGAGAGAGAGAGAGAGAGAGAGAGTGGCCACCGCTGTCGTGTTTAGATCCGGAGAGGACGAGACAGTGTGAAGAGAGCTACACTAGCAAGCAAGCGCGGAGGCTCCTACCTATATAGTGGAGTACTAGTTTTCTTTTGTCTACCGGAGCCGGCTTGACCTCTACAATGACTATCGTGAAGTCTTCATGCACGTGCCCCGGAGGTGCAGTTGTCGCGCATTTTGATCTAAAGCACCGGATTATAACATATAACACAAAAAAATGCCACATGACAAGAAACCATAACCTCACTGCCCAAAGGAGACAACATGAATCTCGACAGAAAAACTAGACGAGGATCAAAGCTCAAATTAGAGATAAACTCATAGAAAAGGGGTCCATCGATAGATGTCCTAACTAACATAGCCGGCTTGACCTAGATGACACCCGAGTAGTCTTCATTGACCAGCGCCTTGGAGGAACTCAGTTGTCGCTGTTTAACCCTCGCAGTGATCCGAAGCACATGACACCTAATATTGCAAGATGACAAGAAACCTTTTTTTAGATTTCTCATCACAACTACATCCCTGTACAACACAGCCTGCATGATATGTAGACTATAGCCAATGCAGGCGTGTCTGCTTGAGTCTGGTCACATGCATGGACGTACTGATCTTCCGTGTCATGCAGGGATCGTCCAGGCACCAACGTCTGTACAACACTTCTCTAGTACTATCGCTCGTCTCTCTCTTCTATTAACTCACCCAACTTGCAGGGCCCGGGAGTGTGCCTATGGTCGGTTCTCAATGGAGGTCCCACATGTGTGTGCAAACGCAATATGATATGCGTTCCATTTGGAGAGCGGCGTGCCAGACCGACCGACCGTCTAGGTGCGACGCGAACACGACGGGCGTGCTGTATACTCCGTACATGTGTACCGCCATTGTCGGTGTCAAAACCGGAGGATCTCGGGTAGGGGGTCCCGAACTGTGCATCTAAGGTCGATGGTAACAGGAGATGGGGGACACGATGTTTACCCAGGTCCGGGCCCTCTTGATGGAGGTAATACCCTACTTCCTGCTTGATTTATCTTGATGAATACGAGGATTACAAGAGTTGATCTACCACGAGATCGTAATGGCTAAACCCTAGATGTCTAGCCTGTATGATTGTGGTTGCCTCTACGGACTACACCCTCCGATTTATATAGACATCGGAGCGGCCTAGGGTTGGACAGAGTCGGTTTACAAAGGAAGGAATCTACATATCCGAACGCCAAGCTTGCCATCCACGCAAAGGAGAGTTCCATCCGGACACGGGAAGAAGTCTTCTGTCTTGTATCTTTATAGCCCATCAGTCCGGCCCATGTCACATATCCCGGACGCCCGAGGACCCCTTAATCCAGGACTCCCTCAGTAGCCCCTGAACCAGGCTTCAATGACGATGTGTCTGGCGCGCAGATTGTCTTCAACATTGCAAGGCGGGTTCCTCCTCCGAATACTCCAGAACAACCTTTGAAAACAGAAAATGTGTCCGGCTCTGCAAAACAAGTACCACACACAACCGTAGAGAGTATAATATTTCACCAGTCCAATCTACTGACAAATTTTTGTAGCATGACATCACGTCCTTGCCCGGTCATTATTTTGAACCATTCTTAGCCTCCCGCACCACGTTTCAAGATGCGGTTTTATTGGCACATCTTGTCAAAGCAGAGATCGTGTCCCCTTATTGCAGGATTCTCATCAATACGGGCGCGGGTAATCCAACCGTGCCGTCTGCACGGTCCTTGGGGAATAGGTGAGTTTAAGGCGAGTGGGGAGGCGCTTGATATTCGTTGCCTTTATAAGGAGATAAAGGATTCACCCCTTTCACCCACGCCTTCTTCCTCTCTGCCCACCCATTCTCGAGCTCCAGCGCCCAAGCTCTCATCCTCTCCTCCCGAAAAAAGCACTCCGACCATGTCCGGATCTGGAGCGCAAGGCAAGTGGACGGTCTCCTCCGTCAAGGAGAAGGACATCATCAAGCTCCGAGAGGCTGGGTACTTAGCCCAGGAAATCGCCCGCCGGCTTCTAGCAAAGGGGCAAATCATCCCCACCCCGGAGCCTCATGAGAGGGTGGTATTCATCCCCCACTTCGTCCACGGATTGGGATTCCCTCTCCACCCATCTATCTGCAGACTCATGTTCTACTACAGGCTGGATTTCCACGATCTGGCCCCCAACTCCTTCCTCAACATCTCGGCATTCATTGTCGTGTGCGAGGCCTTCCTCCGCATCCCGCCCCACTTCTGATTGTGGTTAAAGATCTTCAATGTGAAGCTGAAGATGGTGGATGGTCAACACGTAGAGTGCGGAGGCGCTATGGTGAGCAAGATGCCCGATGTCACATGGCCCAAAGGTACCTTTGTGGAGACCGTCAAAGGGTGGCAACATCAATGGTTCTACGTCACAGAGCCCCGCGACGCCACCTGGGCCGCGGCTCCCGAATTCAAGTCCAGGGCCCCAATGCGGCTCACCTCCTGGCTTGAGAAGGGCCTGGACTGGGCCTCGTCGGACGAGCTGATAGTGCTGCAGATGTGCATCAAGAGCATGGTCGACCCTGCAATTTTGCTTTTTTGCCGGATCCTTCCTTGCCAGAGCCGGACCTGCAATTTGTGGGAGTTAATCCGGCCAAGCACCAGACCCTGCAACAGTTCTTAGGCGTTACGCACGAAGGCATCTGGAAGGTGCTTTTCAAGGCCAATGAGACGTGGCCAAAGACGACCGAAGACCGTGGGTACAACCTGACCCATCCCGCCAGTCCGGTAAGTTTTTCGTATTTCAAGGTTTATCCTTTACCTGCGCATTCAAGGAGAATGTCTGAGCTTCCTCATTTATTTTTTCAGGGCTGGACAAAGAAGGTGGAGCAGATCAAGTGTCCGGCTTCGGTGCCCGAAGACCCAGCAATCCCACTTCTGACGAAGATGCTGGTTCCGGCGCCCTACCAGGCGCCGGAGAAGAAGGCCAAGAAGAAGGCCAAGGGGACCAGAAGTGGCCTCCGCCATAAGGGCACTCCGGACGTGACGTCTGAAGACGCCGAAACCCACTCCTCCCCCAGCGAGGATGAAGAGGAGGAGGAGGAAAGCAACTCTCCCCCTGAGGGGGAAAGGAAGAAACGAGCGGCCTCCATGCATCTGGAGGCTGAAGCGTCCAAGAAGGGGAGAGCTTCCCTCGCGGACAACACCACGCTGGATACTGACAGCAGCTCGGAGTGGCGCCCTAGGGATAAGCCCCTGGCCGAATCGTAAGTACTCAAGGGCACTAGCGCACTCATATATCCAACTCCTTTACTTTGTGGTTTTAATGTGCCGAATTATGCGCCGTAGTCCGGCCCACGACAGCCCTCAGCGATCCTCATCTTCGGGGGGTTCACTGGATCCAAAGGCGACGGACAGTGGGTCACTGCCGGCGGCCTCCTCTCCCAAGGCCACGGACGACACCGAGGTACTGTCCCAAATGACCTTCCCAGGCTAGGAGAGACGCAGGAGGCCGTCAAGGTGGCGCCAGAGGGTAATACCTCGGCCGCCATACACATGGGGGAGCAAATCCCCTTGGAGACTAGCGATGGGGGCCATATCCAATTCGGCCCCTAGCCGAATACTATTCCGGAGGCCCATACGGCTCCGGAATCAGGCGAGCAGCCTCCTTCGACGGAAGGAGGTGCGCCTATTCCGCCGGTGACCTCTGTCCATACAGAGGCACCGGATACTCTACTGGAAGCGCTGCGAAGCACTTCCATTGTTGAGGAACACTGTACCCTTATGGGTACGGTGGTTGAGAGGGTTCAGTCCGTTAAGAGCGGACTGACCGAAGCCTGCACCAGCCTTCTAACAGGCTTTGAGGTATGCGACGTAATTATGCAAAAAGAATGTCACAGTATAGACGTAGCCCCCAAAACTCTGTCTGGTGTTTGGAAAGAAAAGCCGGACATAGGATCAAATAATTTTCGCAGGAGACTAACCATACATGTCTATGTGAATAAGCATGCGTCGTTGCTGGCTGCGACCTCCCATTCTGCCAAAGTCTCCGGACTGAAGCAGAGTCTGGAGCGGACCGAGGAAGAGCTCGGCCGTGTGAAAAAACAGCTGGAGGACAAGCAAGGTATGCAGTGACCTTTTGTAGATCCAGAAAGGATGAATTATTTGTGTTGACCATAGTGCCATGATATTTGTAGGAGCGGCGACCGAGGTGGAGACCCTCAAGAAGGCGCTGGCCGAGGCCCAGGAAGAGTGGCAAAGGAACAAGCCGCCTGCGAAAAACAAGAGGCCAGGGTTGGTGAGGTCCAACACGAGCTCCAGGATACCGTGAAGAAATGTGAGTCCTTGGAGCGCAATATTGCGGATCAAGAGTCCGAACTATCCAAGGCCCGCCAAAGCACACAAGATGCCTGGGTTAAAGCCCAGGGCGCTCTCCAGGAAATCCAGGAGGCTCGGAAAATCACGACGGGTAAGGCCTTTATTATGCAGAGCAAATTTGTGAAGAAAAGATACCTCTTACTGACCCGGATTTGGAGTTCTCCAGGAGCGTTTGCAGATCTGCCGCGCAGTGTTGCTGACGCTGAGGAGTTCTTCCGACCCGAAGAGGGGAGCTCAACGGAGGAGCTATTCTGGTCGCAATACCTTGCGCCAGAGCATCTGGTGCCCTTTAGCAATCAGCTAAAACAACTGATCAAACTGCATTGGGTGGCCGAATTGGCCATGAAGGATTTGATAATCCCTCTGTGGCCTGCCGAAGCCATACCCAGCAGCTACTTCAGGCTCGTGAAGCGGCTGGTCAATGCCTGCCCTCAGCTTGATGCCATCAAGCGGTCGGTCTGCATCGAAGGTGCGCGGATGGCCTTCGCCCGCGTCAAGGTGCAGTGGGCGAAGATGAATGCCATCAAGCTCGCGACCGAGGGACCGCCCGCGGGCAAGGAGCACCGTACACCCGAGCGATATTTTGACGATGTCCTGGAGGGATCCCGCATCATAGCGGAGCAGTGTGCTAAAGACATTATCTTTGAATGAATGCATTCAAGTTACCCTGTCCTGTATTATGAAACAAAGCCGATATGTAATATAATGCCTGCTATTTGTTTAAGATTTTACCTCCTGTGCGGCCGTTTTGTTAAATCTGAGAGTTGGCCAGTCGTCGGCTTCAGCCCCCCACATAGGTAGTACGGGGGTGTTCGGGATGGAATCTAAACACTCTTGATCCATGAGTTTGGTCCTTGAAGGAGGTGTTTAGCGCAACGAACCAGGCAATCGGACTATGTGGCTTTATCACGCTCACTGAGCCATAGGAGTTTGACAATAGAAATGTAGGCGCAGCCCCTAGTTAGTATTTAGTCCGGACTAGGGTGCTATAGACACCTGAACGGGTGGAGGTCGATCCGTCTCATAGTGCGGAAAAAATCGCAAAAGATTTGTAACCTCCGAATAGCTGACCAGCTCTCGCTGCATCATGATAGTTAGTTTTCGTCTTTCTCTACTGAGGTGTTTGCTCGGATAAACCAGAAACACAATCGCAGTAGTTCTCCCTTTACTACCCTAGCCCATAGGACGGAACGTAAGGTAGTAAGCACAGGAGCCAGGCAACCCAATTATTGACCAAAGACATGATTCGGAGCAGATGCATATAATGCTAAATTCGGGGTGCCGAACTGTACTGTAAAAGTGTTCGGAAGTTGCCATAGTATGGAGCGCAATGAAGCCCCTGGCCAATTTAAAGCGTACCAAAGTGTACGGGTGCAATCGATAGGAATAACGAAATAAAAGGAAGTAGTAAGCCAGTGCCACATAAGTAGGGCCGCAAACTGTTTCCATTATAATTTGATTAATACGTAAAGCGTATTTTGTACAAGTAGTGCGATAAGCAACAAGGCTATTTAACATGCCAAGACCAAGGGGGAGCTGCGTGCGGGTCTTGAAAACAGGTAGAATGATCGTCAAGAAGAACATCTAGAGATTCCCCCACACGTGTGCTGCTTGCCACCTTGGTATATCCATCCTTCGAAAGGACCGATGATCAGGCCGTCGGGAGAGGCCTGTAGAGAAAAAGCCTGAAAAGGGAAAGAAAAAAAGAAAAGGGAAGGCATGCGTGCCCCGGTTAGGTTAGGCCGTATTATGGGCCACCGTCTAGTTATGCCTTCGTCTCTCCCAATGGTATTTTGAGTGTGTAGTTATGTACAAGCGGTACGTATGCCGCCGCTTGGTCGGGACTGAGAAGGAGGCCGAATTGCTAGCCTGACGCCCGACGAGCTGGACTATCATGCTGCGGAGTAGTCCAGACTCGTTTGACAGTGTCTGGGAGCTTGGCCGCTGAATTAAAGTTCTGCTTGATAAGGCCGCTCTGTACTTCCGCTGCCAGGGCCGCGGTGTGCTCCTCGGTACAGAGGGAGCGCTCCGTGTTTCCATTGACTGTTATGACACCGCGTGGTCCGGGCATCATGAGCTTGAGATAAGCATAGTGTGGCACCACATTGAATCGAGCAAATGCAGTTCGTCTGAGCAGTGCGTGATAGCCACTGCGGAAGGGGACGATATCGAAGATCAAGTGTTCGCTTCGGAAGTTGTCCGAAGATCCAAAGACGACTTCCAATGTGATTGAACCCGTGCAGCGGGCCTCTACGCCTGGTATTACTCCTTTAAAGGTAGTTTTTGTGGGCTTGATCCTTGATGGATCGATGCCCATTTTGCGGACCGTATCCTGATAGAGCAGCTTGAGGCCGCTGCCACCGTCCATGAGGACTCGCGTGAGGTGGAATCCATCAATGATTGGGTCAAGGACCAGTGCGGCTGAACCACCATGACAGATACTGGTCGGATAGTCCCTGCGATCAAAGGTGATCGGGCAGGACAACCATGGGTTGAATTTTGGGGCGACTGGCTCTATCACATAGACGTCCCTGAGCGCGCGTTTGCGCTCCCTCTTGGGTATATGGGTAACGTATATCATGTTTACCGTTTTAACCTAGGGGGATACTTCTTCTGTCACCCTGTGTTCGGTGGACGGGGCTCCACGTCATCGTCCTCACTTTGCGACCCCTTCTCCTTGTTCTCGGCATTCAACTTGCTGGTCTGTTTAAAGACCCAATAGCTTCTGTTGGTATGATTGGCTGGTTTATCTGGGGCGCCGTGTATCTGACATGGACGATCGAGTATGCGGTCCAAGCTGGATGAGCCCGGATTGTTTCTTTTAAATGGCTTCTTCCGCTGACCGGACTTGGAGCCACTGAATCCGGCGTTGACCGCCGTGTCATCGGTATTGTCACCATTGCTTTGACGCTTGTGCATGTTGCGCCGGGGCTTGCCATTGCTATTTGTCGCTTCAGAGGTGCCAGGTTCGCTTGCATTATTATTGCTACGGGCTAGCCATCTATCTTCCCCCGTGCAAAAGCGGGTCATAAGTGCCGAAGGGCTGCCATGGACTTTGGCTTTTCCTGGCCGAGGTGTCGGGCGAGCCATTCGTCTCGGATACTATGCTTAAAGGCCGCTAAGGCTTCGGCATTCGGACAGTCGACGATCTGGTTCTTTTTAGTTAGGAACCTAGTCCAGAATTTCCTGGCTGACTCTCCGGGCTGTTGAACTATGTGACTTAAGTCATCGGCATCCGGAGGTCGGATGTATGTACCTTGGAAGTTGTCGCGGAAGGCGTCCTCCAAGTCCTCCCAGCTGCCAATGGAGTTTTCAGGCAGGCTATTCAACCAATGCCGAGCTGGTCCCTTGAGTTTTAGAGGGAGGTATTTGATGGCATGAAGATCGTCACCGCGGGCCATATGAATATGGAGAAGAAAATCCTCAATCCATACTGCGGGATCTGTTGTTCCATCATATGATTCGATATTTACGGTTTTAAACCCTTCTGGGAATTCTTGCTCCATTACTTCATCAGTGAAGCAGAGGGGGTGTGCGGCGCCTCTATATCGGGCAAGGTCGCAACGTAGCTCAGATGGAATCCGTCTGCGGTTTTCGGCTCGGACGTGGTTATGCTTGTCACGTCCAGCTAGATAGTCATAGTCGCGCGTCGAGGCGCGCCCCCGTGATCGGTAGATCGATCTGGTCTGACCTGCTCTATTATCTAGGTCCTGCCGCAGGTCATATGCATATCCCCGAGCTGTTGTGTCTCTACCTTTACGGCGAGGTAGTATGGGCTGGTGTTCGTCTTGAGTTGCCGTTTTGTCCCGGCCACGTGGTGGTCGGTCAGCCGCATTACGTACTGATGGTACAGGCTCGAGGGCCTCGTCGTCGAATTGGGGTAGCAGTTTACGCTTCGGGTAACTTTTGGTTGGGCGCTCGAGGCCGTATTCCTCGGCTGCCAGGACACTAGTCCACCTATCGTTGAGTAGATCTTGATTAGCTTGAAGCTGATGCTGCTTATTTTTCAGGCTCCTTGCAGTGGCAATTAGCCGACGCTTAAAGTGCTCCTGCTCGAGAGGTTCCTCAGGTACGATAAAGTCTTCATCACCGAGGCTCACCTCATCCTCGGAGAGTGGGAGATAATTACTGTCCTCCGAGTCTTCGTGTACGACCTGTTCGGCAGGGCTAACTTGCCCATCTTCCATATCGTCCCGTTCGAAAGTTGGCTCGACAGGGTCTACTTTGTCTTCGGCATCGTCCGGAGTGTTGTTGTCTCCAGTGCCGATATTGCTGTCTTTTCCACAGCATGATTTAGCTGACGCCGGCGCTTTGGCTATATCTCAGGAGGTTTATCCTCGACTGGATCTTCTTTGTATTCGCCGTTAGCTTCTTTGGGTGTATCCACCATGTACACGTGATACGAAGAGGTGGCCCTCCAGCGTCCGGTGAACGGCGGGTTTTGGGCCTGCTCTTCTCCAGCATCGTCGTCCATACCGTCGATGTCTTCGGAGCCGTAATCGAGCATGTCAGTTAAGTCCTCGACAGTGGCTATGAAGTGGGTGGTGGGTGGGATGTAAAATTCCCTGCTTTCAGTCCCTAGTTCGGGTTGGGCGTAATTCGGACGTTGCTCCTCTGTAATGATGAGGGACTGCATCAAGTCCAGAGCCTCGCTTAAAGGCGAGGTTTTGCCATGGAGGAGAGGGTCCCTGGAGTACGGCTCGAAGGACACTCCTTGGCCGAGCTCACGTGATGCTGACTCCGTGGGTTCGAAGCCAGTGTCCAGAGAGGAGTCCGGGTTCATGATGGTCGCCAGCGACACCACTTCCTCCGGCTCTCCCATACTGGGCCTAGTGACCGCAGATAGCCCGGCGTGCTCAGGAAGCCCGTCTTCGGACCTGGCGATGCGCTCCGAATCTAAGGCCAGAGCGGAGGTTGGGGTCGCGAATCCTTGGAAGATCAAGTCTCCTCGGATATCAGCGACATAGTCCAGATTTCCAAAACTAATCTGGTGACCTGGGGTGTAGCTGTCGATCTACTCTAGATGGCCAAGCGAATTGGCCCGTAGTGCGAAGCCACCGAACACAAAGATCTGGCCGGGGAAAAAAACTTCCCCCAGGGCAGCATTGTTGTAGATAATTGATGGAGCCATCGAACCTTCTGATGACGACGCAACGGAATTCTCAATGAAAGCACCAATGTTGGTGTCAAAACCGACGGATCTCGGGTAGGGGGTCCCGTACTGTGCGTCTAAGGTCGATGGTAACAGGAGACGGGGGACACGATGTTTACCCAGGTTCGGGCCCTCTTGATGGAGGTAATACCCTACTTCCTGCTTGATTGATCTTGATGAATATGAGGATTACAAGAGTTGATCTACCACGAGATCGTAATGGCTAAACCCTAGATGTCTAGCCTGTATGATTGTGATTGCCTCTACGGACTACACCCTCCGGTTTATATAGACACCAGAGGGGCCTAGGGTTGTACAAAGTCGGTTTACAGAGGAAGGAATCTACATATCCGAACGCCAAGCTTGCCATCCACTCAAAGGAGAGTCCCATCCAGACACGGGAAGAAGTCTTCTGTCTTGTATCTTTATAGCCCATCAGTCTGACCCATGTCACATAGCCCGGACGCCCGAGGACCCCTTAATCCAGGACTCCCTCAGCCATATTCTTGAGGCTTTGCTCCATGGAGCAATCCATGGAGTACTGTTTAAAATTCGAGGGCGGGGCTTTTCCCGCGTGGTTGGTGGGGCAGTTCTGCCTAGTCGGTTCGACAGAGACGCGAGAAGATGAGGGAGTAGGCTGCTGCAAACGTAGGGCTGTGTGATTTGACAGCGAGTTACTGCTGGACAGGTGGAGCCCCGTGATTTGACTTGCCATTATCATTTTAACTGTGGCGCTATGACCGGCGTCAGTCTCCCGATTCCTGACCACCTCCATGGTATATTGGTGCCTCTCCCAATGCTCCACCATGTAGAGGCTGGCTCTTGCATGAGAGCCCACTCCTCCACTTTTTCCTTGCCTCTTTCCTCCACATATGCAAAAATGCCATGTAAGCGGGCTTATAGCCCACTATTGTACTTGCTCGTACAGGTGCTAAGCCTACCACATAGGCATAAAGTCTGACATGGCAAGTTAATTAAGAAGAGAGAGACTAGTTTGGTGACCCCAGGAAGAAATGGTGCTAAGCGCGTGTACCTAGGTGAAAAGACAATTTTGAGTCTATAGCTAATTAAATGAAGCAAACTTAGTAACAAAAAAATTAAGCACCTAT
Organism: Triticum aestivum; assembly: GCF_018294505.1. NCBI lineage: Eukaryota > Viridiplantae > Streptophyta > Magnoliopsida > Poales > Poaceae > Triticum > Triticum aestivum. The sequence goes on from NC_057814.1 coordinate 503,045,953, forward strand.
GCATTGGGGACTTGAGTTGCTAAGCCATTTAATGCCCTTGGCACCTCATCTAAGCACCATTTCATTGGAAGAGGTCACTCCTTGGCAAATGCAATAAATACTACGAAGAAAGAGATAGAGAGAAGTAAAAAAATACTCTTATAGCCAACCTTATAGCTAACCTGGTTGTATGAGTGACTAAGTGATGACTATGTATGAAATGCCAACATTAGATAGCCTAACACACCGTGTTAAATCTCCAAGGGTGCGACGGCGCGAGTGAGGCGACGGTCATGGTAGGCGCGACCATGATACAGGCTGCTGGCAGCCCTTGGATATGAGATCTAACGGTCGCGTGCCAAGTTGCTGCAAATTTGCAGAATAACCCTCCAGGATAGGATATTCACCCATATGTCTAGAATCATGCCATGCAACGCTTTGATCTCAGATCCATGGGCTCTCAGATGCCCGTATCATGGGAGAATGGAAAGCTTCGTATCACCTGTAATTTTCCCGATGCTTGACATGACATCGAAAGCCATTTAATTGGGCGTCGAGTAGACATGACATCTAATTGGGCCCCCATAGTACTGTGCATGAATCCATTTATCCACCAGGCAAGCCACTACCCTGCCGTTCGCACGCCCCACTAAGCATTTTTACAATCGAAAAACCACTGGCAGTTCGCTCCTACTCGTCCCCGGACGTCCTTTAACATTACGACAGCTCGCTCCTAGTCATCCCGTCCTTTCACATTACGGCAGTTCCACTAATCCTAACCCTCCTCCCAAATCTAGGGCATCCCAAATCTCCATGATCGGCGGTGAGTACAAGGTTAGAACCATCACCGGCGATGAGTTCGACGTCATCTACACCCGTTCTTCCGCGAAGGTGAAAGGATGCGTTGATCGCTTCACACGCATGTTCGAAAAGTCAAATGATGAGTGGGTCGCTGGGCTATATGTTGAGTACACCACAGCCCTGGACAAAGAGAAGAATCTAAAGGAGGAAGAGAAGATGAAGCCCACCGTGATCCAGGTTTGCGTGCATGACTTATGCTTGGTCTACCACATATGCGATGCCGACGTTGAGTGCGAGGAATTTAAGAACTTCCTCAAGGGCGTCCTAGTAAAATTCGTTACTGTAGACTTTACGAACGATAGAACAGTCCTGGGTTGGATAGGCCTCGTTGTAGGCAAGCCCTTTTACCTCCAGAAGAATGGGCTGGTGCCCTCCTGTGATCAGCCTTCAATGCTGACCCTGGCAGGAGCCATGGTTTAGCCTTTGTATGGTAAACTGAAGAAACCTCCGCCCAAGTTTCATCGTGCATGGCAGTGGAATGTACTAGATATAGGCCACATCCACTACGCTGCAATGGATGCCTACCTTTGTTTCAATATCTACAAGGGTTGGATGAAGAGCAAGAGCCAAGTGTGCGGTTCAAGCAAAGAAGTATTGGCCAACAGAAAGAGGGACAAGGACGAAGTCGAGCACGTGGACGAGGAGTCCGAGTAAGGTGGCAGTGTCGTTGCTCATGGTGGTTCTAATGCAGTGTCTACCGGATTAGTTTCTTAGTTTAATTTCAGGTGTGCTTAGTTTTATTTGAGGGGTGTGTTGTGCTGAGCCCCCAGCAGAACTATGTTATGTTCCTTCTCGTTACTTTAACTCTTCAGTACATACATACTAGTACTTCTTACAGTTCATCTTTTAGTTGGTATAGTACTACCACTCGTTTCTTCACATTATATACGTACAATATATATGGCCAACATCGTATAGCCAGCAGTTTAGTTGTCAAATAATTTCAGGGTGCTTAGTTTTGTCAAAGAATTTCAGGGTGCTTAGTTTTATTTGAGGGGTGTGTTGTGCTGGACACTATTATTGTGACTCAAATCTCTTTTGCCATGTTATTATAATGACATAAATACCGATGGACTAACATGCCAGCTCTCCCTCTTTCTCACTACAGTAAAATAAAGTGTGGGGCCTACTTGATCGCAACAGCGTTCTTATTTTCCTGTAAAATTATTCGCTTGGTTACTCCTGACAAGCGGGGCCATACTTATCATTGTGAGAATCGGCTTATTTTTGTCATATAACGTGGTCAACGGGTTTGACGTGAAAATAACAATGTCTAATGGCATTTCTGAGCAAACATCTAACTTAACGATGGCATTTTTGAGATATCTAATTGCATTTTGAGCAGGCATATCACAAATCGATGGCATTTTTTAGTAGTTGTAACTTCTAATGGCAAAACTGAGTAGTGATACACAACTAGTGGCATAAATAATAAGAACCCAAGAATTAAATAGGTATGCTAATTTCTTTAATAGAATTTAGCACCCCATTTAAGCATGTACTAGCTTTTTTAATAGTACTATATGCATAATTTGGCGACCAGCGCTCTCTATATGCACCACCTTTTTCCTTTAATTCCATCTTGTTAGTTTTGCTCCATGGCGCAATCCATCGATACTACTACTGTACGAAAGTATACATTTTTTAAAATGCTAGAGGGCAGGGCAGTCTAGCTTGGTCAGTTTCAAGAGAGGCGAGGGCCTTTGTGATTTGATGGCTCATTACTACTGGAAGGCGGGGCCTTTTGATTTGACTACTCATATAAATGTGCCGACGACCTGAGGAGGAGCAAAGAACCGTGCGGTATACTCAAGTTTTCCACTAGAGTACGACGGAGGAGCACGAAACACGGCAGCCTAGTGCCATATGGCTATAAAATGATCTAATTTGCTAGTCATCTCATTGTTAGCATTGTTCTATTCATGATTCGCAGAGAACATGACACGTGCGGTGAAACACCCGAAGCAAAAGAAGAAACACATGAGAAAAAGAAGAAGGAAGATTATCACCCCCAAAAAAGAAGGAAGACACACACACAAGTCTGGGGAGCTGCTCTCTACTACATGAAGGGTTGCTGGCCGCGGAGTCGTAACTGCTTCTTCATTGCCTCCACAACCTCCATCTCCTTGCGCGTCTCCTCCGCCATCTTCTTCATTCTGTCCATGACGCTGGATTTCTCGATGCGAGCCTTCATCATCTGTTCCACTGCCGCATTACGTACCTTGACAGCAGCGGGGTGCTCGATGCGGAGCTTCGCCAACTCCTCCTTCTATTCCATGACAAGGGCCTGCAGCATCTTCATCGAGGAACTACTCTTCTCATGCAGCTTCTTCCAGCCGGCGTTCTCCTCCTTCAGCAGGTGGAGCTCGTGGCAGAGCTTCGCCTTGTCCTCCTGAAGTTGCAAGATTTCGCCGGTCGCCTTCTTCTCCGAGGCAATGCTCTTCTTCAGCAGCATCACCAAGCCGGCTGTCAACTCTCCCTGCTCATTGAGCTCAACAGGCATGTCGTCGAGGCTCTCCTTCAGCAGCTCCACCAAGCCATGGATGAACTCCTTCTGCTTATTGAGGTGTTTATTGAGCTAATCGGGCATGCTATCGAGGGATAACGACTCCAGCGCCGCCAGCTCGGCATTGTCGCCTCCGCGGCTAGGGCGCTCCTGGGAGCCATTGCCTCCCGGTGAGAGATCTTTCGAGGTCTCTGCGAGGCGGCGAGCCCTCTTTTTTTCCGCAACCTTGGTTGCGGCTCCCTTGTTACGAGTAGTTCTCGACCTAGAGCTTTGTAGACCGGCCATGGCAAGGACGGACGAAGAAGAAGGACTTATGAGGAGGAAGGTAGAGTAATTTTCGGTTAGGTAGTTCCCCTTTTTATAACCTAAGTACTGGCGGTAGTACTAAAACCTGCATAGTGGGAACACGTTCAGGTTTGGTACGTACTAGTATGTGTGAGCAGGCTTGCACTTAATTGTAGCACTAGTACTTTGGAATGTGATGGGAACAAGGTAAAGATTAATTGATGGTTTTGGTTTCGAGGCCCGAAACATCTCCCGATGAGTTTAGTGGAACATAAATTTCAAGTACTCCCTCCATCTCAGTTTACAAGGCTTGCACGTGTATCTAGGTCATCAATGTAAGTTCTATAAAATAAATTGTTTAACATAAAAAATATATGATTAAAAAATAGAATATTTGAAGTTTGTAATGATATATTTTTTGTAATGTATGCCTCTTATTAAGTTGGTCAAATTAACGACCTAGGTACACATGCAAGACTTGTAAACTGAGATAGAGGGAGTACTACACTGCTCAAATGCGGTCTCACAAGTCAGTGATGTAACTGGTCGTACATGTCAGACCAAGCCGATGCGTGTCCCTTCGGTGAGATGCGGGTCCGACCAACCGTCTGTTGGTGCGACCGACCGTAAAGTATTACGCGATGGAGACTTCTGGTTGTGGCTTCAGTTGATTGTCACAACCAAGCATTCTAAAACTAGTGATAAATCAGTTACCATCTTTTTCCAAACGACCAAGTATTTTCACATGAATACAATACATATAGATGGAGTGATTGTCCAGGTTGCAAACCGACATGGCGTTGCAAGTTCACTACAGCAGCATCCGACTAGGTCACTGCATCACTGGCGGGGAAGGAGGGCAGCTCACCTCGCCTACGATGCATGCCCAGCGGCGTCGACACAACTGGTCCCAGGATTGGCTTCTCCTACCGCCCATTTGAACTGTTGCACCGGCTGCTCATGCGATTGCGTAGGCATGCGCGTTCTTTCCTCCGCAGTCGACTCCGTGAATATGATCTCTGTCATTAGCCCTAGCTCGAAATCAATGCGACGCTGCCAGATGCTGACATCCCTCAGCATCTCTCCCCTAAGATCGACTTGCGCCTCCGCCTTGTGCTGCGCTAGGCGTAGCTCCTTGGAACTTCTCTCTAATCGATGCGATGCTTCCTCGATCCGATTTGCCCTTGCTGCCCACCACCTAAAACACAGCCCTGGCATGTCCTCCGGCGCCACCGATCTGTGATTCCAGAGCAATGGATCCCCTCTAAAACACATGTGGGTTTCGCTCAAAGGCGGCAGTGCTGCGGGCCGTAGCGAGAGGGCAGCCCGCGAGATCCTGGGATCTAAGGGATTATCCATGGCGGGATCCGGTGGGCGAGGCGGGGAGGCGAGCCTAGGCGCTGGGAGAGCCCTATGAGGCTAAGATAAAGATAGTACTACTCCACTCCATCCATATTTAAATACAAAGGCCACCAACAGTAGCCCTGGCAAAAATTGATCATGCTGCCTGCGTCCTGGATTATTGGCCCCCTTTTTTTGTGCCACTTTTTACGACATGCATAAATATTATGTTACTTAAAAATATGGTCAAAAATTGGCACAAAATACGAAGGAGACCAATGGAAGTAGCAACCTATGATTTAACTACTCGCATGCATGCAGTGGAGTAGTAATGTCTTTCTTCCTCCCTCACGTCCATTCAATTTGCATGCGTTGTATTAATTGACCATCAATGAAGTGAAGGACTTTACACGCGGCAAATTATCACATGGGGTGGATCTTCGTACAAAAATGTGTCCCCCCATGTACCAGCGTGTGCGTGCGAGGGAATGAGTCCGTGCGTGGCGTGCGTGCACATCTTCGCTTCGTGCATGTACCGCCAGTGTGCCTCAGAGAGGACGAGTACATTCTTCTGGAACCAGCAGCACGTCACTATGATCAATCCACACAAGGAGGTCGCGACAACGCCTCCACATGTGCCACGTGGCTTCATGAACTGTAAGAGAGACACTATGTAGCATGCCATTGGAATTCTAATTTACGTGTTTTGCACATACTCGAAGTACTAGTAAGGTACACGTGCATTGCACGCATCAGATTTGGCAACCAAATTATGAACAAATACCATACTATAGCATGTAAGCTTTGAGTCATATATGTTTGATGTAGAGTTTGTTTAATTCTTATAGTTCATCTCATTCAAAATCAATTAGTTTTTATAAAAAAGCTAGGGCCTCTTTGATTCGTAGGATTTCCAAAACGCGGGAATAGGAAAAATATGGGATTAGAGTGGAATGTCGTCTTGAATCCTACAAGATTGTACGAGTGTTTGATTGTGCATAGAAAAAATGCAGGATTCTTTCAAAGAGGTTTGAGTGGATGGGATGTGGATTTTTCCTATGTAATCTAGTGCAAGTGAATCCTATGGAAAAATTCCTATGGTTTACAATCCTACGAATCAAACAACCAAGATAGGAAAAATTCCTAAGGATTAGAATCCTCCAAAATTCCTTTGAGAATCCTTTGAATCAAAGAAGCCCTTAATCTATTTTATGATTCATGGAATTGTGCGATGTAAAGCATAAAGTAAAAACAAATAATTGCAATTAAACTAGAAAAAAAGTTTGGGCAGTTATGATATGGAAGATTCTAGAACAAAGGAGAAGCACTTGTGTTTTGAGGTTTGTGCATTATGCTTAAGTTCAACCACGGAGTCTGCTAGATTGTACATGTGGCAAAATCCGGTGGGGGGCTAGAAGATGGTGCGATGGGCCAAGTGGAGGGAGACTATGAAGGAGTGCACAAGTGCGAGATCGATATTTAAAGAGAGGGGGCGAGAACGTGCGCTGTTGCATGCAGTGGCGGAGCCATGAAAAATAAATGAGATAGGGGGCCAAGCATTGCTAATCCTTTACGAGGAGGGCCAATCATCAACTTAAACCATTTTACCAGCAATTGTCTAATGATCACATTCATATTAGCCTCGATATATAGTGATGTTAGGGGGGGGGCAGGGCCCTTGCTGCCCCCCGTCTTCGCCACTTTGCGCGCATCTGAGAGATGAAGCGGAAGGCATGGATGATGAGAGGGGGGCGTTGGATATATAATTAATGTGGGTGTATTAGCTATGTAATCCTATATAGAGAGGTATAGATTGATCGATGTGGACGTGGGAAAGAGGGTGAGACCTCACTAGATATATAGATTGATCGGTATGTGTGGAAAACTGGGAAAGACCTAGCTATATATACACACACATAGAGGAACATCGATCGTTGCACATGCACGTGAGAGATAAAGAATGCCTGATATGATGGAGAGGGGGAGGTGTGTGTGTGTGCATGCATGAGAGACCGACCTGAAGAAAAAGATTGCATGTGTGCGATGGATAATGCCGACTGTTAGTGTGTGTGCATGCATGCACGAGAGAAAGTTAGTGGTACAATTATAAAGAGAAGACGACTGTGTGGGTGTTAAAGACTAGGTGAGGTCATAATCAATGTAAAGTTGAATTCAAATATTTGAATAAGAGATCATGATGCTTGAAACCCAAGCATGCATGAATATAACTGAGATATGCGCGGTGTGGTTTGCAAACAAGCATGTTGTACTGTATACACATTGAACAAGGTCAGACTGATTTTAATTTGAGATACCGATGACAGACATCGTTTGGCGACATTGCATCCGTGCATGGAAACACTATTATAAGTGGAGATGATGGGTGGCTTTCGTATCACATATCTATATCTATACCCCAATATATTATATTTTATATTTTTATATAGTGTGCGGATAACTTTAACTTTGAAAGATGGTCGTTGGATGAAGCCAATCCGATGGTGCAGAGATGGCAAATTCGAGCACTACTGGCCATTAGATATCATGTAGATTCCACCAGATTTTGCCACATGTACAATCTAGAAGACTCCATGGTTGAACTTAAGCATAATGCACAAACCTCAAAACACAAGCACTTCTTCTTTGTTCTAGAATCTTCCGTATCATAATTGCCCAAATGTTTTTCTACATGATTTGCCATTATTTGTTTTTACTTTATGCTTTACAACGCACAATTCCATGAATCTTAAAATAGATTAGCTTTCTTATGAAAACTAGATGGTTTTGAATGAAATGAACTATAAGAATTAAACGAACATCTACATCATGCATATATGACTCAAAGCTTACATGCTATAATGTGGTATTTATTCATAATTTGGTTGCCAAATCTCATGCGTGCAATGCACGTGTACCTTACTAGTCTAAATGGTGTTTGTGTATGTGTTTGCGTGTTAAACAAATTGTACATAGTATCATACATGGTTTAGATTCCGAACATCTAGCTAGAGCATACATGTACTATGATTTGAATTCAACATAAAATGGGTACATATATTTGAATTTGAGATTGTATGTACATGTAGTTAGTATTTATATAGGAATTTACTTCTTTTATATTCATGTCATGTGTTGTGAAGATAATATTTAGATGGTTGTATAACTAACCCGAGTACAATCCCATTCAAACAGGGAAAATGTACTCAAATTTAGTCCATATGATAGACAGCACACATTGTTTTTTTTATTGTTGAGGGAAGTGCGAATTGTTTTGGTACTGTACACGTTATGTTTGTTGTCCCAATTTTTTTAGTTTTTGTGCTGTTGTATGTGACTGCATTTCTAGTAATATAGTAAAATGGGACATGGCTCTCTCTAGTGATGAGGTGCGAATTGTCTTTTTTTTGGGTACACGTTAAGCTTGTTCTCCCGAATTTCCAAGCCGACCTTGTTATGCTGAAATTTCAAGCTAGCATCTCTGTCTATCGTGCTGCGAAACTCCCGCCTCTTCAACACGCGCCTTGTTACCCCGAAATATTTAAGATATATCTTTGTCTCCTTGTGCTCTGAAAACTCCCTCCATCTCAACCCGTACCTTGCTATTCCAAAATTACAACGCGCGTGAAAACTCCTACCTCCCGTGAAATCCCGACACGCGAGATGCCCGTGATACCCCTGAACCGAAAGAACCGCCTAGGTCAAATCGGTGGGGGTACTTTCGTAACTTACCCCACATTTCAGACAAGTGCGTCCCTAAGCCATGGTTCCCCACTCCCATCCCATCCGCCCACCCATTCATACACCGAGGCCGCGAAAACCCGCGAAGCCCCACACCCTCCTTCGTCCGCCACCCAGTCGGAGCCTCTTCCCCGTCGACGTTGTCCACAGCAACACGTCGACGTCCCTCATCCACCGTACCGGATGAGGATCCGTCGTCAATCTCGTCGTCCCGCCGGTTCAGCCACCCCGTCCTCCACCTCCAAGGAGCTGCCCCGACGTTCCCTTCGTCTTTCGTGCTACCTCCATTCCCACACCGCCGTCTTCACCTGCACCACTAGAAGAGCAGCATCATCACCGTTTCCTCGGCGCCACCAAAGAGGTTGTACACTAATCGCCACATTTTCTTCTTGATTCGATCTCACGGTGCTGCCGGCGCTCGGTCCCGAGCCGACACGGCACGGCTCCATCCACGGCGGCGTCGCTGGCCACTTCCTCCATGGCGTCGCTCCCTCGACGGCGACGTCCACATCAGTAGGAGATGCTGCTGCTTTAGCTCTCGCTCTTGCTGCTGCTCTGCTCTTGCTCTCAATCCCCTGTCTGGTCTGCTCTTGCTCTTGCTTGTGATGCTGCTCCGGTTTAGCTACACTTCAGTCGACTGAATCGACTTTTGGGTCAGTCGATTTTCAGGTGGGGGGGGGGCTCGCCGGAGAGGTACCCTACTATCTATCTTAGGGTTCAGGGTGGGGGCGGTGGTCGCCGGCGGTGGTGGGGCCGTGGCGCGGGGATCGCCGGAGAAAAAACTCGGCACGGTGGGGGGGTGCTAGAGGGATGGCTGGGGCGGTGGCGGACTGGCTGTGGGTGATGTCTACTATGCAACCTTCTTCTTGTAGACGTTGTTGGGCCTCCAAGTGCAGAGGTTTGTAGGACAGTAGCAAATTTCCCTCAAGTGGATGACCTAAGGTTTATCAATCCGTGGGAGGCGTACGTTGAAGATGGTCTCTCTCAAGCAACCCTGCAACCAAATAACAAAGAGTCTCTTGTGTCCCCAACACACCCAATACAATGGTAAATTGTATAGGTGCACTAGTTCGGCGAAGAGATGGTGATACAAGTGCAATATGGATGGTAGATATAGGTTTTTGTAATATGAAAATATAAAAAACAGCAAGGTAACTAATGAAAAAAGTGAGCACAAACGGTATTGCAATGCTAGGAAACAAGGCCTAGGGTTCATACTTTCACTAGTGCAAGTTCTCTCAACAATAATAACATAATTGGATCATATAACTATCCTCAACATGCAACAAAGAGTCACTCCAAAGTCACTAATAGCGGAGAACAAACGAAGAGATTATGGTAGGGTACGAAACCACCTCAAAGTTATCCTTTCTGATCGATCTATTCAAGAGTCCGTAGTAAAATAACACGAAGCTATTCTTTCCGTTCAATCTATCATAGAGTTCGTACTAGAATAACACCTTAAGACACAAATCAACCAAAACCCTAATGTCACCTAGATACTCCAATGTCACCTCAAGTATCCGTGGGTATGATTATACGATATGCATCACACAATCTCAGATTCATCTATTCAACCAACACAAAGTACTTCAAAGAGTGCCCCAAAGTTTCTACCGGAGAGTCAAGACGAAAACGTGTGCCAACCCCTATGCATAGGTTCATGGGCGGAACCCGCAAGTTGATCACCAAAACATACATCAAGTGGATCACGTGATATCCCATTGTCACCATAGATAAGCACGACAAGACATACATCAAGTGTTCTCAAATCCTTAAAGACTCAATCCGATAAGATTACTTCAAAGGGAAAACTCAATCCATTACAAGAGAGTAGAGGGGGAGAAACATCATAAGATCCAACTATAATAGCAAAGCTCGCGATACATCAAGATCGTGCCAAATCAAGAACACGAGAGAGAGAGAGAGAGAGATCAAACACATAGCTACTGGTACATACCCTCAACCCCGAGGGTGAACTACTCCCTCCTCGTCATGGAGAGCGCCGGGATGATGAAGATGGCCACCGGTGAGGGATCCCCCTCCGGAAGGGTGCCAGAACTGGGTCCCGATTGGTTTTTGGTGGCTACAGAGGCTTGCAGTGATGGAACTCCCAATCTATTCTGTTCCCCGATGGTTTTAGGGTATGTTGATATATATAGGCGGAAGAAATACATCAGGGGAGCCACGAGGGTGGAGGGCGCGCCCAGGGGGGTGGGCGCGCCCCCTGCCTCGTGCCTTCCTTGTTGCTTCCCTTATGTGCACTCCAAGTCCCTGGATTGCTTCCGTTCCAAAAATAACTCTCCCGAAGGTTTCATTCCGTTTGGACTCCGTTTGATATTCCTTTTCTGCGAAACACTGAAACAAGGGAAAATACAGAAACTGGCACTGGGCTCTGGGTTAATAAGTTAGTCCCAAAAATAATATAAAAGTGCATAGTAAAGCCCATTAAACATCCAAGATGGATAATATAATAGCATGAATACTTCATAAATTATAGATACGTTGGAGACGTATCAGCATCCCCAAGCTTAATTCCTGCTCCTCCTCGAGTAGGTAAATGATAAAAGAAATAATTTATGAAGTGTGAATGCTAGCAGGTGCACAAGTTTGATCAATGATAATTTCAATCACCTTTTCTAGCATCATTATATGTCATAATAGTAGCTCATACTCATAAACTTTGCATGATCAAGTAACAAACTATTCACATGTTAAAGTATAGATCATAAACTTTCTTGAAAACTAACAAACCGTGTTATTAGTCATCAAACAATTACAATTCATCTTATTTTCAGGAAGAGTCTATGTCAGAGCTTTGATTTAGCAAATTCCACATACTCAACTATCATTTAGTCTTTCACAATTGCTAACACTCACGCGATATTTATGGGTTCAAAGTTTTAATCAGACACAGAGAAACATAGGGGCTTATAGATTCGCCTCCCAACCTTTTACCTCAAGGGTAATGTCAACAATAATAGTTCATGATGCCTTACATCCAATTGGAAATATATATCAGAATCTTTCCAACACGAGGCGCTTGCCAAAGGACAAAATGAAAAAAGGAAAGGTGAAGATCACCATGACTCTTGCATAAAAGTAAAAGATAGGCCCTTCGCAGAGGGAAGCAGAGGTTTCCATGCGCTTCTATAGTTGGATGCAAAAAATCTTAATGCGAGGGAACGTCACTTTATATTGCCACTTGTGATAGGGACCTTTATTATGTAGTCCGTCGCTTTTATTTCTTCCATATCACAAGATCGTATAAAGCTTATTTTCTCCACACTAAAAGATCATACATATTTAGAGAGCAATTTTTATTGCATGCACCGATGACAACTTACTTGAAGGATCTTACTCAATCCATAGGTAGGTATGGTGGACTCTCACGGAAATACTGGTTTAAGGGATGTTTGGAAGCACAAGTAGTATCTCTACTTGGTGCAAGGAATTTGGCTAGCATGAGGGGGAAAGGCAAGCTCAACGCGTTGGGCGATCCATGACAATATATTTTATTTCGGATATAAGAAAACATAACCCATTATGTTGTATTCCTTGTCCAACATCAACCTTTTAGCATGTCATATTTTAATGAGTGCTCACAATTTCAAAAGATGTCCAAGATAGTATGTTTATATGTGAAATCTCTCTTCCTTCAATATTGTTTCGTGAATTGTTCAAGTGACCAATACAATGTTTGCTAACCTTCAATGGATTTACCACCTCTACTTCTTATATGTAAAGTCATTTCTCCCCATGGGATAAGCATATGAAACATATATAATTTCAGATTTGTGATATTCAATTCATTCAACCATTTACTCATAGGATATAAGTGAAGCACGCGAGTAAATGACAAACTACTACAAAAAGATATAAGTGAAGATTAATGAGTAGTTAAATAATTATGTAGCTATGTGAAGACTCTCTCCCATTTAATAATTTAAGATCTTGGTATTTTATTCAAACATAAAGCAAAACAAAATAAAATTACATGACGCTCCAAGCAAAACACATATCATGTGGTGAATAAAAATATAGCTCCAAGTAAAGTTACCGATGAACGAAGACGAAAGAGGGGATGCCTTCCGGGGCATCCCCAAGCTTAGGCTCTTGGTTATCCTTGGATATTACCTTGGGGTGCCTTGGGCATCCCCAAGCTTAGGCTCTTTCCACTCCTTATTCCATAGTCCATCGAATCTTTACCCAAAACTTGAAAACTTCACAACACAAAACTCAACAGAAAACTCGTAAGCTCCGTTAGCGAAAGAAAACAAAACACCACTTCAAGGTACTGTAATGAACTCATTCTTTATTTGTATTGGTGTTAAATCTACTGTATTCCAACTTCTCTATGGTTTATAAACTATTTTACTAGCCATAGATTCATCAAAATAAGAAAACAACACACGAAAAACAGAATCTGTCAAAAACAGAACAGTATGTAGTAATCTGTATCAAACGTATACTTATGGAACTCCAAAAATTCTAAAATAAATTGGTGGACCTGAGGAATTTGTCTAGTAATCATAGGAAAAAATAATCAACTAAATATCACTCTCAGTAAAAAGTTTTAGCTAATCTCGTGAGCGCTAAAGTTTCTGTTTTTTACAGCATGATCATAAAGACTTCACCCAAGTCTTCCCAAAGGTTCTACTTGGCACAAACACTAATTAAAACATAAAACCACATCTAACCAGAGGCTATATCAAATATTTATTACTAAATAGAATCAAAAAGCAAGGAGCAAAAATAAAATTGGGTTGCCTCCCAACAAGCGCTAACGTTTAACGCCCCTAGCTAAGCATGATGATTTCAATGATGCTCACATAAAAGATAAGAATTGAAACATAAAGAGAGCATCATGAAGAATATGAAAAGCACATTTAAGTCTAACACAATTCCTATGCATAGGGATTTTGTGAGCAAACAACTTATGGGAATAAGAATCAACTTGCATAGGAAGGTAAAACAAGCATAACTTCAAGATTTTAAGCACATAGAGAGGAAACTTGATATTATTGCAATTCCTATAAGCATACATTCCTCCCTCATAATAACTTTCAGTAGCATCATTAATGAATTCAACAATATAAACAGCACCTAAAGCATTCTTTTCATGATCTACTTGCATAGAAATTTTACTACTCTCCACATAAGCAAAATTCTTCTCATTCGGAATAGTGGGAGTATCATAAGAGACTTGAATACTATAAATTGTTTCCACATTAAAAGAGTAATGTTCAGAAAAAGGGTAATCATAATCATGACAAGTTTTATAAATATAATCATCACTACTTTTTATAGCATAAGTTTCATCACAATAATCATCATAAGTAGCAACTTTGTTCTCATCATAATTGATTGAAACCTCTTCCAAGATAGTGGACTCATCACTAAATAAAGTCATGACCTCTCCAAATACACTTTCATAAATATTATAAGATTCAACATCCTCCAAAATAGTGGGATCCTTACTTCCTAAAGTTGACACTCTTCCAAACCCACTTTCATCAATATAATCATCATAAGTAGGAGGCATGCTATCATCATTATAAATTTGCATATCAAAACGTGGGAGCCTAATAACATCATCTTCATTAAACATAGCATCCCCAAGCTTGGGACAAACATTAATTTCAACAAATATATTCTCAAATATGTCATCCTCATCAAACATAGCTTCCCCAAGCTTGGGATTTTTCATATCATAAGCATAATCATTCTCATCATTAATAGTATGGATAGCACCAATAGTATAGCAATTATCATCATCACAATGAGTAGTAGGAGCAACATCATTTGGGAGGGATACCTTTTTACCTTTGCTTCTACGTTTTTTTCTTTTTCTTCTTCACATCATGTGCGGGTTTATCCCTCTTTTTTGAGCTCCTTATTGATGAGATTGGTTGAATAGAAAGCTCCTCCTTGTTATCTGATTCATCATAAGAAATAATAGGAGGATATTGGGAAGTCTCTTCCCTTTAATTAGTATTCTCTTCATCTTCTATTTGTTTTCTTTTCTTTATGTAATTGGCAATATAAGGATTTTCAATGCAATTCACCACACAATACATATAAATTTCTTCTAGATCAATATCGAGGAATTTCTCGAGGTTATATTCTGGAATAATCTTAGTTTGACGTTTCATTTCTTCATAACCCAAAAGCAAACTAAGTTCACTATAATGTGCAAGCGAAATCAAGTCATCACAATGTTTGGACATGATTCGATCATGAAACAATTTGCATTTGATATTTAAATGACCATGTTCATTGCAAAGTTCACAAGTATGGCTAAGAAATTTTAAATTTTCAGCACTAACATTTAGCCTTTCTTGTAACCATTTAGTTTCTAAATGCTTATGCCTCTTGCAATATCTATCTTCCCTATTTGGTGTGTACTTGTAAACCCAATGCACTCCACAAAATTTGACATGTTTATAGGACACATTTTCATCATAACTAGTGCAATCATCATTAGTACTATGGATATTCAAGGAGTTCATACTAACAACATTGCAATCATGCTCATCATTCAAAGATTTAGTGCCAAACATTTTAATGCATTCTTCTTCTAACACTTTGGCACAATTTTCCTTCCCATCATACTCACGAAAGATATTAAAAAGATGAAGCGTATAAGGTAAACTCAATTCCATTTTTTTGTAGTTTTCTTTTATAAACTAAACTAGTGATGAAACAAGGAACAAAAGGATTCGATTGCAAGATCTAAAGATATACCTTCAAGCACTCACTTCCTCGGCAACGGCGCCAGAAAAGAGCTTGATGTCTACTACGCAACCTTTTCCTTGTAGACGTTGTTGGGCCTCCAAGTGCAGAGGTTTGTAGGACAGTAGCAAATTTCCCTCAAGTGGATGACCTAAGGTTTATCAATCCGTGGGAGGTGTAGGATGAAGATGGTCTCTCTCAAACAACCCTGCAACCAAATAACAAAGAGTCTCTTGTGTCCCCAACACACCCAATACAATGGTAAATTGTATAGGTGCACTAGTTCGGCGAAGAGATGGTGAAACAAGTGCAATATGGATGATAGATATGAGTTTTTGTAATCTGAAAATATAAAAACAGCAAGGTAACTAATGACAAAAGTGAGCGTAAACGGTATTGCAATGCTAGGAAACAAGGCCTAGGGTTCATACTTTCACTAGTGCAAGTTCTCTCAACAATTATAACATAATTGGATCATATAACTATCCCTCAACATGCAACAAAGAGTCACTCCAAAGTCAGTAATACCGGAGAACAAGCGAAGAGATTATTGCAAGGTATGAAACCACCTCAAAGTTATCCTTTCTGATCGATCTATTCAAGAGTCCATAGTAAAATAACACGAAGCTATTCTTTCCGTTCGATCTATCATAGAGTTCGTACTAGATAACACCTTAAGACACAAATCAACCAAAACCCTAATGTCACCTAGATACTCCAATGTCACCTCAAGTATCTGTGGGTATGATTATATGATATGCATCACACAATCTCATATTCATCTATTCAACCAACACAAAGAACTTCAAAGAGTGCCCCAAAGTTTCTACCAGAGAGTCAAGATGAAAACGTGTGCCAACCCCTACGCATAAGTTCATGGAACTCGCAAGTTGATCACCAAAACATACATCAAGTGGATCACGTGATATCCCGTTGTCACCACAGATAAGCACATGCAAGACATACATCAAGTGTTCTCAAATCCTTAAAGACTCAATCCGATAAGATAACTTCAAAGGGAAAACTCTATCCATTACAAGAGAGGAGAGGGGGAGAAACATCATAAGATCCAACTGTAATAGCAAAGCTCGCGATACATCAAGATCGTACCACCTCAAGAACACGCGCGAGAGAGAGCTCAAACACATAGCTACTGGTACATACCCTCAGCCTGAGGGTGAACTACTCCCTCCTCGTCATGGAGAGCGCCGGGATGATGAAGATGGCCACCGGTGAGGGATACCCCCTCCGGCAGGGTGCCGGAACAGGGTCCCATTTGGTTTTTGGTGGCTACAGAGGCTTGCGGCGGCGGAACTCCCGATCTATTCTGCTCCCCGATGTTTTTAGGGTATATGGATGATACGTCTCCAACGTATCTATAATTTTTGATTGTTCCATGCTATATTATATTCTGTTTTGGATGTTTAATGGGCTTTATTATACACTTTTATATTATTTTTGGGACTAACCTATTAACCGGAGCCCAACCCAAATTGCGGTTTTCTTGCCTATTTCAATGTTTCGAAGGAAAAGGATATCAAACGGAGTCCAAACGGAATGAAACCTTCAGGAACGTGATTTTTAGAACAAACGTGATCCAGAGGACCTGGAGTCTACATAAAGCAATCAACGAGGAAGGCACGAGGCAGGGGGGCACACCCACCTCCCCCAGGCGCGCCCTCCACCCTTGTGGGCCCCTTGTTGCTCCACCGATGTACTTCTTCCTCCTATATATACCCATATACCCTGGAAACATCATATACGGAGCCAAAACCCTATTTCCACTGCCGCAACCTTCTGTACCCGTGAGATCCCATCTTGGGGCCTTTTCCGGCGCTCCGCCGGAGGGGGCATTGATCACGGAGGGCTTCTACATCAACACCATAGCCTCTCCTATGATGTGTGAGTAGTTTACCTCAGACCTTCGGGTCCATAGTTATTAGCTAGATGGCTTCTTCTCTCTCTTTGGATCTCAATACAAAGTTCTCCTCGATCTTCTTGGAGATCTATTCGATGTAATCTTATTTTGCGGTGTGTTTGTCGAGATCCAATGAATTGTGGGTTTATTATCAAGATTATCTATGAACAATATTTGAATCTCCTCTGAATTCTTTTATGTATGATTGGTTATCTTTGCAAGTCTCTTCGAATTATCAGTTTGCTTTGGCCTACTAGATTGATCTTTCTTGCAATGGGAGAAGTGATTAGCTTTGGGATCAATCTTGCGGTGTCCTTTCCCAGTGACAGCAGGGGCAGCAAGGCATGTATTGTATTGTTGCCATCGAGGATAAAAAGATGGGGTTTATATCATATTGCATGAGTTTATCCCTCTACATCATGTCATCTTACTTAAAGCATTAATCTGTTCTTATGAACTTAATACTCTAGATGCATGCTAGATAGCGGTCGATGTGTGGACTAATAGTAGTAGATGCAGAATCGTTTCGGTCTACTTGTCACGGACGTGATGCCTATATACATGATCATACCTAGATATTCTCATAACTATGCTCAGTTCTATCAATTGCTCGACAGTAATTGGTTTACCCACCGTAATACTTATGCTCTTGAGAGAAGCCACTAGTGAAACCTATGGCCCCCGGGTCTATTTTCCATCATATTAATCTTCCAACACTTAGCTATTTTTATTTCCGTTTATTTTACTTTGCATCTTTATTTCTCTTTATCATAAAAATACCAAAAATATTATCTTATCATATCTATCAGATCTCACTCTCGTAAGTGACCGTGAAGGGATTGACAACCCCTTTATCGCATTGGTTGCGAGGTTCTTATTTGTTTGTGTAGGTGCGTGGGACTCGAGCGTGATCTCCTACTGGATTGATACCTTGGTTCTCAAAAACTGAGGGAAATACTTATGCTACTTTACTGCATCACTCTTCAAGGGAAAACCAACGCAGTGCTCAAGAGGTAGCAAGAAGGATTTCTGGCGCCGTTGCCGGGGAGACTCGCGCCAAGTCAAGTCAAGATTTGACTCCCAACGACAAGCCATTTTTGGTGCCGTTGCCAAGTCTACACAAGTCAAGACATACCAAGTACCCATTACTAACTCTTACCCCTCGCATTACATTATTTGCCATTTGCCTCTCGTTTTCCTCTCCCCCACTTCACCTTTGCCGTTTTATTCGCCGTTCTTCCGTTCAATATTTTGTTTGCTTGTGTTACCATGTGCCTTCTTTTTGCTTGCATCTTCGCTTGCTAAAAGTTTATGGATCCTCATCCACTTGCTAATCTCTTTAAGAGATCCAATTATGATGAACCTATTGCTAGTGAGTTGAGTGCACTAGATTATCTTTATGAGGTTTTGCTTGAAATTCGTGAATCTGAAAATTGTGATGAAGTACTTTATCAAGCGATTCACGGTAGATCTTTGAATAAAAAGCATGATTGCAATGATTTTATTATAAATTCTCTTGATGTCAATATTGCTAATAATATGCAAAACCCTAAGCTTGGGGATGCTAAGTTTGCTATGTCTACTACTTGTTGTAATGATGATTGGGGCGATTTTTCTTATGATCTTGAAAATTTATTTAAGCCCCATGATGAATATGAGATTGATAATAATGTTTGCAATAGTATTGAAAGTGGGTTTGGAAGAGTGTCAACTTTAGATCCCACATATTTGGATTTTGATCAATCTTATGAAGTTTTTGATAAAAGTGGGTTTGGAGAGGTCATGACTTTAGCTAATGTTAATCCCACTATCTTTGAAGAGTGTCAACTTCGCATACATGTGGATCGTGTTAAGCATATCTTTTGTGATAGCTATATTGTCAAATTTGCTTATGATCCTACAAGTAATTATTATGAGAGAGGAAAATATGGTTGTAGAAATTTTCATGTTGCTAAATTACCTCTCGTTATGTTGAGATTGCTATTGTTTCTTTCCGCTTCCTTGCATATGCTAGTTTTTGCTTGCCTTGATTTGTTTGCCTATAAGATTCCTATGCATAGGAAGTATGTTAGACTTAGATGTGTTTGTCACGTGTTTTATGATGCTCTCTTTGTGCTTCAATTCTTGTCTTTCTTGTGAGCATCATTGAAACCTCAATGCCTAGCTAAAAAGGCTTTAAAGAAAAGCGCATGTTGGGAGACAGCCCAATAATTTTTTACTTGCTGTTATTCAATAAATATTTCATCTAGCCTCTGGTTAGATTTGTTTTTATGTTTTAATTAGTGTTTGTGCCAAGTTAAACCTATATGATCTTCTTGGATGATAGTTATTTGATCTTGCTGAAAATTCCAGAAATTTTCTGTTCATGAAAACAATTGTTAAAAATCACCAGAACGTGATAAAATATTGATTCCAATTTCAGTAGATCAATAAACAAATTGTCTAGGTCTTCCTATTTTGGTAGATTTTTCTGAGTTCCAGAAGTTTGCGTTAGTTACAGATTACTACAGACTGTTCTGTTTTTGACAGATTCTGTTTTTCGTGTGTTGTTTGCTTATTTTGATGAATCTATGGCTAGGAAAAGAGTTTATAAACCATAGAGAAGTTGGAATACAGTAGGTTTAACACAAATATAAATAAAGAATGAGTTCAATACAGTACCTTGAAGTGGTGTTTTTTTTCTTTCGCTAACGGAGCTCACGAGATTTTCTGTTGAGTTTTGTGTTGTGAAGTTTTCAAGTTTTGGGTAAAGATTTGATGGATCATGGAAGAAGGAGTGGCAAGAGCCTAATCTTGGGGATGCCCATGGCACCCCAAGGTAATCTAAGGACACCAAAAAGCCAAAGCTTGGGGATTCCCCGGAAGGCATCCCCTCTTTCGTCTTCGCCGTCGGTAACTTTACTTGGAGCTATATTTTTATTCACCACATGATATGTGTTTTGCTTGGAGCGTCTTCTATGATTTGAGTATTTGCTTTTTAGTTTACCACAATCATCCTTGCTGTACACACCTTTTGAGAGAGACACACATGATTCGGAATTTATTAGAATACTCTATGTGCTTCACTTATATCTTTTGAGCTATATAGTTTTTGCTCTAGTGCTTCACTTATATCTTTTAGACCACGGTGGTGGATTTGTTTTATAGAAACTATTATTCTGTAGCGACCAGACCTCAAATGGTCTGTGCTGCTGTGCACCAGTGTCATCCCTGGATCAGTAATGCTGACACGCACAGTACAAATGGAGGATTTATAACAGAGTAGCAATCACACACTTATTACATCGAATATCTCCAAAGAGATTAAGTATGATAAATATGGCTTAAGGCCATCTAAAACGATAACAGCGAAAGACTTGGAAGATAAGTGAGTCCATCAACTCCAGCGGCATCACTGAGTATAAGACCACGACCTAAGGCACCTTACTCGTCGTCTGAAAAGTCTGCAACATGAAACGTTGCAGCCCGGAAACGGGTCAGCACATGGAATATGCTGGCAAAGTAACACATAGAGAATAATGAACAACAATAATGCTATACTACATGCATATATGGCTGGTGGAAAGCTCTATGGTTACTGTTTTGCGAAAAGCCAATTTTTCCCTACTTCAAAGGAATAAATTTATTTAACTATCATGGTGGTTGTTAAAAATTGAGATGGTTGACAGCATCTCAATCCCAATTAAGCATCATCATTAACCCAGCAAAATTAATTAAAAGTAACATGGTGATGAGATTCAAATGATAATCCAGGTACTAGATACTCAAGTTGTCCATAACCGGGGACACGGCTAAGCATGATTAGTTTGTACACTCTGCAGAGGTTTGCGCACTTTTCCCCACAAGACTCGATCGCCTCCGCTTGATTCTCGCACTGCATGATGTTTGAGAAACGGATGACCGAGACACAGTCTTTCCGAAGAGGTCCCCTTAACCGATAGACAGGCCGGTACACCTACAATCCCCTACATCTGCTAGCCCATCATGGAAAGGTTTCCCACAACTTACTCAACTATGCTAGAGCCCATAATAGCTTGTGGCTGCACACGGAAGTTTCTAGCATGAAAAATCTTATGATCCCTTTGAGCCTGGGTGGCGGTCCTTATACAACCAGACAACACTGGATTCTCCAGGTGCCTCAATCCACCCAGATGTGAGTTTTAGTTGCCACCTTAGGTAAACCATTATTAACAATCTCACATTTGTCATGAATATCACTCAAACCCAATCCACGTCTACGAGCATAGCATGGCAATATAATAGCAACGTAGAAGTAACTCCCAAGGGTTTGACAAAAGAACAGGTAATAGGTACTACCTCAACTACTTCCCAATACCCACAATTTAATTAGATCCTAATCATGCAATGTTTGAGGTATAGATCTAATGCAATAAAAACTGGGTATGGAAGGTATATGATCAAAGTGTTACTTGCCTTGCTGATGATCCGCGAAACCTAGCAATTCGAAGTAACAAGCGGCACACTCCGGGTACTCTATCGCAAACAAACAAGCAAACAATCAGTACACAACTAATGCACCGGTAAAACTCGAATGAAAGATCCAACCAGAAAGTTCAACTTAAGAACTCCGGTTTGCAAAAAGAATCAACTTGAACGAAGCAACGAAAGTCAAACGGCGAAAGAAACAAGCTTCGTTTACTAATCTGGATCTAGGTCAAATTTTACAGTAGCAAAAACTTGTTTGAGTAGGTTAAACGGAAAGAGAATTTCGAGACGAAACTCTAGGCACTTGAATCGCCTGATTCCGATAAACGAGCGAAAAGTTAAACAGAAACGAAGATTCGATCAGAAATCGAGATCTGAGATAATCATGGAAAAATCCGATGAAAAAGAAAAACGGACGAACGGTTAAAGAACGGACGTTCGTTAACAGAGAAAATCCGACGAACGCGTTCGTTAAAACGAACGGGTCGGTGAACGCTCACAAAATAACAAAACCAAAAAAAACCAATCTAGGGTTTTTTCTAAAACGAACGGTTTTTTTTAAACAAAACCGGCAACCGAACGGCGGGGAGGTACCTCGTCGGGGCGGCTCCGGCGGGGCTCCGGCTGCTCCGGTCGAGGGGCGGCGAGGGCGGCGGGGCTCGGCGGGCTCGGGGGAGGGCGAGGGGGCGGCGAGGGGCGGCGGCCTTCGGGCGTTGGGGCTCCGGCTCCGGCGGCTC
>NC_057814.1:503069160-503077422 GCF_018294505.1 Triticum aestivum
AAGTGCGGGCGGCGGCGGGGTGAGAAGGGGGGCGGCGGCTATATATATGGGGGGGTGGAGGTGGCTTGGGGAAGGGGGCTCCGGCGGGGTCCCGTGCTAGCCACGGACTCGGGCGGCGGCGGCGTCGTGCTGGGGAAGGAGACGGGGCGCGGGCGGCTGGGCCTCGGCTGGGCTTCGGCCCGGTCGGGCGGCGCGCAGTTTTTTTTAAATACGTTCTGCGGAAAAAAATTGTAGAAAAATAAATAAAAGTCCAAAAAAGATAAAATAAATTTTCCCCGTCTAGTTAGAAAATCTAGAATAGGGTGAACATTGTTTTGACACAAAAATAATTTTTTGAAAACATGCAATATTTTTAATGCAATTAAAATTGCAAATAAAATCCAATTAAATTCCAATAAATGATTTTAACACTTTTCCTCCACTATTTCAATTGTTTTGGAGAAGTCATATTTTCTCCTCTCGTTTATTTTCAAAATGAAATATTTTTCCGGAGAGAAAATAATTAAAACCAAAATCCTCGTTTTATAATTTGATGAAAATCAAATATGAAAATTCAAGAAAATCCCCAACTCTCTCCAAGGGTCCTTGAGTTGCTTAGGATTTATCGAGGATTTGTCAAAATGCAATAAAATATGATATGCAATGATGATCTATGTATAACATACCAAATTGAAAATTTGGGATGTTACAAACCTACCCCCCTTAAGATGAATCTCGCCCTCGAGATTCGGGTTGGCTAGAAAACAGGTGGGAGTGGTCCTTCCGTAGATCTTCCTCTCGCTCCCAGGTGGCTTCATCTTCCGTGTGGTGACTCCACTGGACTTTGCAAAACTTGATAACCTTACTGCGGGTAACTCGGCTGGCATACTCCAGAATCTTAACTGGTTTCTCCTCATAAGTCAAATCACTTTCCAGTTGAATTGCTTCCAGTGGCACAGTATCTCTCAGTGGTATCTCAGCCATCTCTGCGTGGCACTTCTTCAACTGGGAGACGTGAAATACATCATGAACTCCAGACAATCCTTCGGGCAATTCCAGTTTGTAAGCAACCTCTCCCATACGTTCCAAAACTCTGTATGGTCCGGTAAAACGGGGCGCTAACTTTCCCTTAACTCCAAAGCGCTTCACTCCTCGAAGTGGTGATACTCGAAGAAAACTCGGTCTCCGACTTCGTGAACTGTCTCCTTTCGTTTAGAATCAGCATAACTCTTCTGCCTGGACTGGGCTACCTTGAGCCTGTCGCGAATCAACCTCACTTTCTGTTCAGACTCCTTAATCAAATCTGGTCCAAACAACTGACGGTCTCGGCCTTCGTCCCATAACAACGGTGTTCTACACCTCCTTCCGTACAAAGCTTCGAAAGGGGCCATCTTCAAACTGGTCTGATAGCTGTTGTTATAAGAAAACTCCGCATATGGCAAATTGTCGTCCCAACTAGATCCATAATCTAGTGCACAAGCTCTCAACATGTCCTCCAAAATCTGGTTGACTCTCTCGGTCTGTCCATCTGTCTGCGGGTGAAAAGCTGTACTAAATTCTAGCCTGGTTCCCAATGTTTCATGTAACTGCTTCCAAAACTTCGAGGTAAATTGGGTTCCTCTGTCTGATACAATTGTCCTCGGAACTCCATGCAAACATACGATCCTGGTCATGTATATCTTTGCCAACTTAGCACTGGTGTAAGTGGTCTTCACTGGGATGAAATGAGCCACTTTCGTCAAACGGTCGACTACAACCCATATTGAGTCATAGCCTGAACGAGTCCTGGGTAATCCCGTGATAAAATCCATGCCTATTTTATCCCACTTCCATTCGGGTATCGGCAATGGTTGTAGCAATCCTGCTGGCTTTTGATGATCTGCCTTCACTCTCTGACACACATCACAAACTGCTACGTATTCTGCAATATCCCTCTTCATTCCGGTCCACCAGAAAGTATTCTTTAGATCCAAATACATCTTGGTATTCCCTGGGTGAATCGAGTACGGTGAATCATGGGCTTCTTGCAAAATCAACTTCCTGATCTCCGGATCATTTGGCACATATACGCGGTCCTCAAACCATAAGGTATCGTGCTCATCCTCACGAAATCCCTTGGCTTTTCCTTTGCTCATCTTCTCCTTTATCTCTTCAATTTCCTTGTCTGTCTTCTGAGCTTCCCTGATCCTTTCCATCAAGGTAGACTAAATTTCCAGTGTCGCTAAATAGCCTCTTGGGACCATCTCCAAACATAGCTCGCGAAGGTCCTCGGCTAACTCCTGAGGTAACTCTCCTGTCATGAGGGTGTTGACATGACTCTTGCGGCTCAACGCGTCTGCTACTACGTTAGCCTTTCCTGGGTGGTAATGCAATCTCATATCATAATCCTTAATGAGCTCCAACCATCTCCTCTGTCTAAGATTTAACTCCTTCTGCGTGAAAATATACTTCAAACTCTTGTGATCCGTGTACACCTCACAATGGTTTCCGATGAGAAAATGTCTCCATGTCTTCAATGCATGCACCATGGCTGCTAACTCCAAATCATGCGTAGCATAATTCTTCTCATGGGGTTTAAGTTGTCGTGAAGCATATGACACAACTCTTCCTTCCTGCATAAGAACTGCTCCAAGTCCTCGACGAGAAGTGTCACAATAAACTTCATAATCCTTGCGTTGATCTGCCAGAATCAACACTGGTGAGGTAACCAATCGTTTCTTCAACTCTTGGAAACTAGCTTCACATTCCTCAGTCCAATTGAATTTGGTGTCCTTCTTCAATAGCTCAGTCATGGGCTTAGCAATCTTCGAGAAATTCTCGATGAATCTCCGGTAGTATCCTGCAAGTCCAAGAAAACTCCGGATTTCTCCAACTGTCGTGGGTGATTCCCAACTTGTCACTGTGTCAACCTTGGCAGGGTCTACTGCTACTCCTTCTCCAGAAATAACATGTCCGAGGAATCCAACTTCCTTCAGCCAAAACTCACACTTGCTGAACTTGGCGTATAGCTGATGTTCTCTGAGCTTCTCAAGTACCAATCGCAAATGCTCCTGATGCTCTTCCTCATTCTTGGAAAAGACTAAAATATCGTCAATGAACACCACGACGAACTTATCCAAAAACTCCATAAACACTTTGTTCATCAGGTTCATAAAATAGGCAGGTGCGTTAGTCAGACCAAATGACATAACGGTATACTCATACAATCCATATCTGGTGGTAAATGCCGTCTTAGGTATATCCTGCTCTCGAATCTTTAACTGATGGTATCCTGATCGTAGATCGATCTTGGAAAATACTTTAGCTCCTTGTAGGCGGTCAAACAAATCATTGATTATCGGCAGTGGGTACTTGTTTTTGATGGTTACTTCATTCAATCCACGGTAATCAACAACCATCCTCAGCGATCCATCTTTCTTTTCCACTAGAAGTACTGGTGATCCCCAAGGTGACGAACTTGGGCAATATAGCCTTTATCCAGTAACTCCTTGATCTGCTTCTTAATTTCTTCCAAATCCTTTGCGGGCATCCTGTACGGTCTCTTAGATATTGGCCCTGTGCCTGGCAAAAGTTCAATCAAGAACTCAATGTCTCTATCCGATGGCATGCCTGGCAACTCTTCTGGAAATACATCCGGATAATCCTTCACCACTGGTACTTCCTCCTGTACAACTCCTGATAAGGAATTCACTTGAGTCCTCTTCGGCATATGCCGGGATACATACTTAATCCTTTTTCCTTCTGGGGTGGTAAACAAAATCGTCTTGCTGGCACAATCGATGTTTCCTCCATACAACGATAGCCAATCCATTCCCAAAATCACATCCAAACCTTGTGATTCCAAAACTATGAGGTCTGAGGGGAAAACATGCCTACCAATGGCCAATGGTATCTGAAAACATCCTTGGCTGGCCATATACTCTACTCCTGGCGAGGTTACTAACATAGGGGTTTTGAGCACTTGGGTGGACAGCTTAAACTTATTCACAAATCCCCTTGATATGTATGAATGCGATGCACCAGTATCGAAAAGAACGGTTGCAGTAAATGACTTAACCAAAAACTTACCTATTACTGCATCAGGCTGAGCTTCAACCTCCTCCATGCTCACGTGGTTCACATGTCCTTTGTTGAACGGGTTCGGCTTCTTCCCGGAGCTTCCATTGCACTTCCATTTTGGGCTTCAGGACAATCAGTTGCATAATGTCCAGTCTTCTGGCACTTGAAACAAGTAACTTGGCTCAGGTCCCTCTTGGCTGGGGTAGATGGGTTGGTGCGGTTCTGTCCGTTGCTTCCTCCATTCCCATTACCATTCTTAGAGCCATTATGGTTGTGCGAACTACCTCCTCCATGGGTATGCTGAAACTGTCCTCCCGGCTTTGGGGCAAATCGTGGCTTCTGCTGAGCTCCAGAATTGTACTTCCCTTGTCCATACTTCCTCTTACGGTTTTCAATCTGCTGTTGCTTCCCTTCAATCATGAGAGCTCTATCTACCAACTCCTGGTAGTTGTTGAAGGTTTCTACCATCAACTGCATACTCAGTTCATCATTCAGTCCTTCCAAAAATTTCTCCTGCTTGGCAGCATCTGTAGCAACGTCATCTGGTGCATAACATGCTAACTTACTGAAATCCTCCACATACTGGCCTACGGTGCGTCCTCCTTGGCGTAGGTTGCGAAACTCACGCTTCTTCATAGCCATAGCTCCTGCTGAAACATGAGCTGTACGGAAAGCTTGCTGAAACTGGTCCCATGTGACAGTGTCAATAGGGTGCGTGGCTGTATAATTCTCCCACCATGATGCTGCGGGTCCATCAAGCTGATGTGCGGCAAAACGCATCTTTCCGCATCTGTGCATCCTGCAGTGGTCAACTCCCTTCCAACTTTGCGAAGCCAATCATCTGCAACAATCGGCTCGGTGCTACTGGAAAACACCGGCGGGTTTAGCCTTAAGAAACGGGCTAAGTGATCAACAGGTGGTGGTGGCGGTGGGTTGTTGTTGTTGTTGTTGTTGTTGTTGCCTTGGTTCTGCACTAACACTTGCATCGGGGCATTCTGTTGCTGAATCAACTGGGTGATCTCCGGTGGGAAAACAAATCCGGTGTCGCGTCTCGGAGGCATCTGATGGGTTAGAAAAGATGAGAGTTAAGAATAGAATGAGGTCTAGAGGGAAAACACTACCCATATGCTCATGAGACAAATACAATCAAATCACTCAATCAATTCAAACAAGGCATAACAATCGATCTAACTAGCGTTACAAAGTGCTTGAACTATACTATTAAATGGGGGAAAACTACTACTGATATGGTGGTCTACTAGAAATTCTGATCAATTGAAGACTCCATGATGTCCGCTCCAGCTTCATCAACAAAGTCATCTTCACTTGGTTCCGAGTCGGTGTCATCGATGATGATGTAGTTATCCAGACAAGTGCATTCGTCATCCTTTGCTTTTGGCACTGGATTTCCCATGAATACTCCAATCTTCTTCTCCAGGTCGTCATTCTTCCCTACTAGTGCGATGATTTCCTCCATATAATCCTCGCGTGTAGCCTTGAGTTCTTCCTCCAGCTCCTTGATCTTGGTTAATGCCTTCTTCAGTTCTTCCTTGTCCGTGCACATCTGGTTCTCTTGGAGTCGAATGTGTTGGTTTTGCTCCTGGATGAAAGCTGCAATTGATCCATCCTTCTTGGTTCTGATCATCTCCCATTGCGCGTCTCGGTGTCCACAAATCTGATAAATTGTATCCTTAAGCTCCTGGTGGTACACTTCTCCAATGCGTCCCATGGTGATGTGTGCGGCCATGCTCTTCCCTAAACTCCAGGTTGGTGCTTCGAAAACCAATCTTATGGCTTCAGTAACTGGCACAAACGTCCTTCCTGGAATGTGAACTTGAATCTTCTAGCTCTCCTCTTCGGGTAATGTGGCGTTGTAGGTTCCGGTGATGCTTTGTATTCCTATGTTCAAATACTTGGTGACTTCCTTCAAGTGTCGATCAAAAGGCGTGTCTTCATCTGGTTGCATGAACTTGCTCCTTGCATCCGCCATTCCTAAAAGAGTAGAAAGTGGAGAGGGGTCAGAAATGAGAAGAGAGAAGCTTTCTAGGGCTTAAGCTTAGTGGTCGTGTCCTACAGTCAGCGTGTGCTCTGATACCACCTTTGTAGCGACCAGACCTCAAATGGTCTGTGCTGCTGTGCACCAGTGTCATCCCTGGATCAGTAATGCTGACACGCACAGTACAAATGGAGGATTTATAACAGAGTAGCAATCACACACTTATTACATCGAATATCTCCAAAGAGATTAAGTATGATAAATATGGCTTAAGGCCATCTAAAACGATAACAGCGGAAGACTTGGAAGATAAGTGAGTCCATCAACTCCAGCGGCATCACTGAGTATAAGACCACGACCTAAGGCACCTTACTCGTCGTCTGAAAAGTCTAGAACATGAAACGTTGCAGCCCGGAAACGGGTCAGCACATGGAATATGCTGGCAAAGTAACACATAGAGAATAATGAACAACAATAATGCTATACTACATGCATCTATGGCTGGTGGAAAGCTCTATGGTTACTGTTTTGCGAAAAGCCAATTTTTCCCTACTTCAAAGGAATAAATTTATTTAACTATCATGGTGGTTGTTAAACATTGAGATGGTTGACAGCATCTCAATCCCAATTAAGCATCATCATTAACCCAGCAAAATTAATTAAAAGTAACATGGTGATGAGATTCAAATGATAATCCAGGTACTAGATTGTAGCGACCAGACCTCAAATGGCCTGTGCTGCTGTGCACCAGTGTCATCCCTGGATCAGTAATGCTGACACGCACAGTACAAATGGAGGATTTATAACAGAGTAGCAATCACACACTTATTACATCGAATATCTCCGAAGAGATCAAGTATAATAAACATGGCTTAAGGCCATCTAAAACGATAACAGCGGAAGACTTGGAAGATAAGTGAGTCCATCAACTCCAGCGGCATCACTGAGTATAAGACCACGACCTAAGGCACCTTACTCGTCGTCTGAAAAGTCTGCAACATGAAACGTTGCAGCCCGAAAACGGGTCAGCACATAGAATATGCTAGCAATGCAACACATAGAGAGCAATGAACAATGATAAGGCTATACTATATGCATATATGGCTGGTGGAAAGGCTCTATGGTTACAGTTTTGCGAAAAGCCAATTTTATCCTACTGCAAAGGAATAAATTTTATTTAACTATCATGGTGGTTGAAACATTGAGAAGGTACCTCCAACTCAATCCCAATTAAGTAACATCATTAACCCAACAAAATTAATTATAAGTATCACGGTGATGAGATTCAAATGATAATCCAGGTACTAGATACTCAAGTTGTCCATAACCGGGGACACGGCTAATCATGATCAGTTTGTACACTCTGCAGAGGTTTTTGCACTTTTCCCCACAAGACTCGATCGCCTCCGCTTGATTCTCGCACTACAGGTTGTTTGAGAAACGGATGACCGAGACACAGTCTTTCAGAAACAGTCACTCTCTACTCTGGATGGACCGGTACACCTACTTTCCCCTACATCTGCTAGTCCACCTCTTCAAGAGATCCTGTAACCTACTCAGCTATGCTAGAGCCCATAATAGCTTGCGGCTGCACACGGAAGTTTCTAGCATGAATAATCTTATGATCCCTTTGAGCCTGGGTGGCGGACCTTATACATACAGACAACACTGGGTTCTCCAGGTGTCTCAATCCACCCAGATGTGAGTTTTAGTTGCCACCTTAAGTTGAACCATTATTAAACACTCACATTTGTCATGTATATCTCTCAAACCCAATCCACGTCTACGAGCATAGCATGGCAATAATATAAGCAACGTAGCAGTAACTCCCAAGGGTTTGATAAAGAACAGGTAATAGGTACTACCTCAACTACTTCCCAATACCCACAGTTTAATTAGATCCTAATCATGCAATGTGTTTGAGGAAATAGATCTAATGCAATAAAACTGGGTATGAACGGGGTATGATCAAAGTGTTACTTGCCTTGCTGATGATCCGCAAAACCTAGCGAGTCGAAGTAACAAGCGGCACACTCCGGGTACTCTATCGCAAACAAACAAGCATACAATCAGTACTCATCTAATGCACAGGTAAAACTCGAAAGAAAGATCCAACCAGAAAGTTCAACTTAAGAACTCCGGTTTGCAAAAAGAATCAACTCGAAAGAAACAACGAAAGTCAAACGGCGAAAGAAAGAAACTTCGTTTGCTAATCTGGATCTAGGTCA
>NC_057814.1:503078256-503085440 GCF_018294505.1 Triticum aestivum
GCGCGGCTCCCGGCGACGGGCGGTGCGGCAAACGGCGGCCGGCGGCGGTGGCTAAGATGCGGCGGCGGCGGGCTCCTCCGGCGGGTGGTGGTGGCGAAAAACGGAGGGGGGGTATATATGAAGGGGGGCAGCGGCTTGGGGAAGGGGCAAACCGAGGCGGCGGCGGGCTCCCGTGGCGTGGCCGGACTCCGGCGGCGTGGGGAAGAAGGAGAGGTCGCGGCAGCGTGGGCCGTCGGCTGGGCCTTTGGCCCAGTCGGCGCGGGCGCGTATATATATTTTTTCTAAATGTTCCGCAAAGAAAATTGCGTAGAAAAATAAATACAAATCAGAAAAATACGAAATAAATTTTCCCCGTCTTGTTAGAAAATCTAGAATAGGGTGAACATTTTTAAAATCAAAAATAAATATTTTGAAAACATGCATATTTTTTTAAATGCAATAAAAATTGCAAATAAAATCCAATAAATTCCAAATAATGTTTTTAACATTTTTCCTCCAGTATTTCAATATTTTTGGAGAAGTCATATTTTCTCCTCTCGTTTATTTTTAAATGAAATATTTTTCCGGAGAGAAAAATAATTAAAATAAAATCCTCGTCTGAAAAATGAAATAAGAAAATTCAAGAAAATCCCCAACTCTCTCCGAGGGTCCTTGAGTTGCTTAGGATTTATCGAGGATTCGTCAAAATGCAACAAAACATGATATGCAAATGATGTTCTATGTATAACATTCCAAATTGAAAATTTGGGATGTTACAAACCTACCCCCCTTAAGATGAATCTCGCCCTCGAGATTCGAGTTGGCTAGAAAACAGGTGGGAGTGGTTTTTCCGTAGATCTTCCTCTCGCTCCCAGGTGGCCTCATCTTCTGTGTGGTGACCCCACTGAACTTTGCAAAATTTGATAACCTTGCTGCGGGTAACTCGGCTGGCATACTCGAGAATCTTAACTGGCTTCTCCTCATAAGTCAAATCGCTTTCCAAATGAATTGCTTCCAGTGGCACAGTATCTCTCAGTGGTATCTCAGCCATCTCTGCGTGGCACTTCTTCAACTGCGAAACGTGGAATACATCATGTACTTCAGACAATCCTTCGGGCAATTCCAGCTTGTAGGCAACTTCTCCCATACGTTCCAACACTCTGTATGGTCCGATAAAACGAGGCGCTAATTTTCCCTTATCTCCAAAGCGCTTCACTCCTCGAAGTGGTGATACTCGAAGATACACTCTGTCTCCGATTTCGTGAACTGTTTCCTTGCGCTTAGAATCAGCATAACTCTTCTGCCTGGACTGGGCTACCTTGAGCCTATCACGAATCAACTTCACTTTCTGTTCAGACTCCTTAATCAAATCTGGTCCAAACAACTGACGGTCTCCAACTTCGTCCCATAACAACGGTGTTCTACACCTCCTTCCGTATAAAGCTTCGAAAGGGGCCATCTTCAAACTGGTTTGATAACTGTTGTTATAAGAAAACTCCGCATATGGCAAATTGTCGTCCCAACTTGATCCATAATCTAGCGCACATGCTCTCAACATGTCCTCCAAAATCTGGTTGACTCTCTCGGTCTGTCCATCTGTCTGCGGGTGAAATGTTGTACTAAATTCCAGTCTGGTTCCCAATGTTTCATGTAACTGCTTCCAAAACTTCGATGTAAATTGGGTTCCTCTGTCTGATACAATGGTCCTCGGAACTCCATGCAAACATACTATCCTGGTCATGTATATCTTTGCCAACTTAGCGCTGGTGTAAGTGGTCTTCACTGGAATGAAATGAGCCACTTTCGTCAAACGGTCGACTACAACCCATATCGAGTCATAGCCTGAACGAGTCCTGGGTAATCCTGTGATAAAATCCATGCCTATTTTATCCCACTTCCATTCGGGTATCGGCAATGGCTGTAGCAATCCTGCTGGCTTCTGATGCTCTGCCTTCACTCTCTGACATACATCACAAACTGCTACAAACTCCGCAATATCCTTCTTCATTCCGGTCCACCAGAAAGTATTCTTCAAATCCAAATACATCTTGGTATTCCCTGGGTGAATCGAGTACGGTGAATCATGGGCTTCTTGCAAAATCAACTTCCTGATCTCCGGATCATTTGGCACATATACGCGGTCCTCGAACCATAAGGTATCGTGCTCATCCTCACGAAATCCCTTGGCTTTTCCTTTGCTCATCTTTGCCTTTATCTCTTCAATCTCCTTGTCTATCTTCTGAGCTTCTCTGATCTTGTCCATCAAGGTAGACTGAATATCCAATGTCGCTAAATAGCCTCTAGGGACTATCTCCAAGCATAGCTCACGTATGTCCTCGGCTAACTCCTGAGGTAACTCTCCTGTCATGAGGGTGTTGACATGACTCTTGCGGCTCAACGCGTCTGCTACTACGTTAGCCTTTCCAGGGTGATAATGCAATCTCATATCATAGTCTTTGATGAGCTCCAACCATCTTCTCTGTCTGAGATTTAACTCCTTCTGCGTGAAAATGTACTTCAAACTCTTGTGATCCGTGTACACCTCACAATAGTTTCCGATGAGAAAATGTCTCCATGTCTTCAATGCATGCACCACGGCTGCTAATTCCAAATCATGCGTAGCATAATTCTTCTCATGTGGTTTAAGTTGTCGTGAAGCATACGAAACAACTCTTCCTTCGTGCATAAGCACTGCTCCAAGTCCTCGACGAGAAGCGTCGCAATAAACTTCATAGTCCTTGCGTTGATCTGGCAGTATCAACACTGGTGATGTAACCAATCGTTTCTTTAACTCCTGGAAACTAGCTTCACATTCCTCAGTCCAATTAAATTTGGTGTCCTTCTTCAATAGCTCAGTCATGGGCTTAGCAATCCTTGAGAAATTCTCGATAAATCTCCGGTAGTATCCTGCGAGTCCAAGAAAACTCCGGATTTCTCCAACTGTAGTGGGTGATTCCCAACTGGTCACTGTGTCAACCTTGGCAGGGTCTACTGCTATTCCTTCTCCAGAAATAACATGTCCAAGGAATCCAACTTCCTTCAACCAAAACTCACATTTGCTGAACTTAGCATATAACTGATGTTCCCTGAGCTTCTCAAGCACCAATCGTAAATGCTCCTCATGCTCTTCTTCATCCTATTACTGCATCAGGCTGAGCTTCAATCTCCTCCACGCTCACGTGGTTCACATGTCCTTTGTTGAACGGGTTCGGCTTCTTCCCAGAGCTTCCATTGCCATTTCCATTTTGGGCTTCGGGACAATCAGTTGCATAATGTCCCGTCTTCTGGCACTTGAAACAAGTAATGTGACTTAGATCTCTCCTGGTTGGGGTAGATGGGTTGGTGCGGTTTTGTCCGTTTCCTCCTCCATTCCCATTACCATTCTTGGAGCCATTATGGTTGTGCGAACTACCTCTTCCATGGGTATGCTGAAACTGTCCTCCCGGCTTCGGGGTAAATCGTGGCCTCTGCTGGGCTCCAGAATTATACTTCCCTTGTCCATACTTCCTCTTGCGGTTTTCAATCTGCTACTGCTTCCCTTCGATCATGACAGCTCTATCTACCAACTCCTGGTAGTTGTTGAAAGTTGCTACCATCAACTGCATACTCAGCTCATCATTCAATCCTTCCAGAAACTTCTCCTGCTTGGCTGCATCCGTAGCAACGTCATCTGGTGCATAACGTGCTAACTTACTGAAATCTTCCACATACTGGCCTACGGTGCGTCCTCCTTGGCGTAGGTTGCGAAACTCACGCTTCTTCATAGCCATAGCTCCTGCTGAAACATGAGTTGTACGGAAAGCTTGCTGAAACTGGTCCCATGTGACAGTGTCAATAGGGTGCGTGGTTGTATAATTCTCCCACCATGATGCTGCGGGTCCATCAAGCTGATGTGCGGCAAAACGCACTCTTTCCGCGTCTGTGCATCCTGCAGTGGTCAACTCCCTTCCAACTTTGCGGAGCCAATCATCTGCAACAATCGGCTCGGTGCTACTGGAAAACACCGGCGGGTTTAGCCTTAAGAAACGGGCTAAGTAGTCAACAGGTGGTGGTGGCGGTGGGTTGTTGTTGTTGCCTTGGTTCTGAACTAACACTTGCATCAAGGCATTCTGTTGCTGAATCAACTGGGTGATCTCTGGCGGGAAAACAAATCCGGTGTCGCGTCTCGGAGGCATCTGATAGGTTTAGAAAAGATGAGAATTAAGATTAGAATGAGGTCTAGAGAGAAAACACTACCCATATGGTCATGAGGCAAATTCAATCAATATCACTCAATCAATCCAAACAAGGCAAAACAATCGATCTAACTAGCGTTACAAAGTGCTTGAGCTATACTACTAATGGGGGAAAACTACTACTGATATGGTAGTCTACTAAAAATTCTGATCCGTTGAAGACTCCATGATGTCTGCTCCAGCTTCATCAATCCATTCGCCTTCACTTGGTTCCGAGTCGGTGTCGTCGATGTTGATGTAGTTATCCGGACAAGTGCATTCGTCGACTTCTGCTTTTGGCACTGGATTTCCCACGAATGCTCCAATCTTATTCTCCAGGTCGTCAATCTTCCCTACTAGTGCGTTGATTTCCTCCAAATAGTCTTCGCGTGTAGTCTTGGGTTCTTCTTGGAGCTCCTTCATCTTCGTGAATGCCTTCTTCAGTTCTTCCTTGTCCGTGCATATCTAATTCTCCTGGCGTCGAATATGTTGGTTCTGCTCCTGGATGAAAGCTGCAATTGATCCATCCTTCTTGGTCTTGATCATCTCCCATTGCGCGTCTCGACGTCCACAAATTTGATAAATCGTATCCTTAAGCTCCTGGTGATAGACTTCTCCAATGCGTCCCATGGCGATATGTGCGGCCATGCTCTTCCCTAAGCTCCAAGTTGGTGCTTCGAAAACCAATCTCATGGGTTCCATAATTGGCGCAAACGTCCTTCCTGGAATGATAACTTGAATCTTCCAGCTCTCCTCTTCAGGTAATGTGGCGTTGTAGGTTCCGGTGACGCTTGGTATTCCTATGTTCAAGTACTTGGTGACTTCCTTCACATGTCGTCCAAACGGCGTGTCTTCATCCGGTTGCATGAACTTGCTCCTTGCATTCGCCATTCCTAAAAGAGTAGAAAGTGGAGAGGAGTCAGAAATGAGAAGAGAGAAGTTTTCTAGGGCTTAAGCTTAGTGGTCATGTCCTATAGTCAACGTGTGCTCTGATACCAACTTTGTAGCGACCAGACCTCAAATGGCCTGTGCTGCTGTGCATCAGTGTCATCCCTGGATCAGTAATGCTGACACGCACAGTACAAATGGAGGATTTATAACAGAGTAGCAATCACACACTTATTACATCGAATATCTCCGAAGAGATCAAGTATAATAAACATGGCTTAAGGCCATCTAAAACGATAACAGCGGAAGACTTGGAAGATAAGTGAGTCCATCAACTCCAGCGGCATCACTGAGTATAAGACCACGACCTAAGGCACCTTACTCGTCGTCTGAAAAGTCTGCAACATGAAACGTTGCAACCCGAAAATGGGTCAGCACATAGAATATGCTGGCAATGCAACACATAGAGAGCAATGAACAATGATAAGGCTATACTATATGCATATATGGCTGGTGGAAAGGCTCTATGGTTACAGTTTTGCGAAAAGCCAATTTTATCCTACTGCAAAGGAATAAATTTTGTTTAACTATCATGGTGGTTGAAACATTGAGAAGGTACCTCCAACTCAATCCCAATTAAGTAACATCATTAACCCAACAAAATTAATTATAAGTATCACGGTGATGAGATTCAAATGATAATCCAGGTACTAGATACTCAAGTTGTCCATAACCGGGGACACGGCTAATCATGATCAGTTTGTACACTCTGCAGAGGTTTGTGCACTTTTCCCCACAAGACTCGATCGCCTCCGCTTGATTCTCGCACTACAGGTTGTTTGAGAAATGGATGACCGAGACACAGTCTTTCAGAAACAGTCACTCTCTACTCTGGATGGACCGGTACACCTACTTTCCCCTACATCTGCTAGTCCACCTCTTCAAGAGATCCTGTAACCCACTCAGCTATGCTAGAGCCCATAATAGCTTGCGGCTGCACACGGAAGTTTCTAGCATGAATAATCTTATGATCCCTTTGAGCCTGGGTGGCGGACCTTATACATACAGACAACACTGGGTTCTCCAGGTGTCTCAATCCACCCAGATGTGAGTTTTAGTTGCCACCTTAAGTTGAACCATTATTAAACACTCACATCTGTCATGTATATCTCTCAAACCCAATCCACGTCTACGAGCATAGCATGGCAATAATATAAGCAACGTAGCAGTAACTCCCAAGGGTTTGATAAAGAACAGGTAATAGGTACTACCTCAACTACTTCCCAATACCCACAGTTTAATTAGATCCTAATCATGCAATGTGTTTGAGGAAATAGATCTAATGCAATAAAACTGGGTATGAACGGGGTATGATCAAAGTGTTACTTGCCTTGCTGATGATCCGCAAAACCTAGCGAGTCGAAGTAACAAGCGGCACACTCCGGGTACTCTATCGCAAACAAACAAGCATACAATCAGTACTCATCTAATGCACAGGTAAAACTCGAAAGAAAGATCCAACCAGAAAGTTCAACTTAAGAACTCCGGTTTGCAACAAAAATCAACTCGAAAGAAACAACGAAAGTCAAACGGCGAAAGAAAGAAACTTCGTTTGCTAATCTGGATCTAGGTCAAATTTTACTGTAGCAAAAACTTGTTTGAGTAGGTTAATCGGAAAGAGAATTTCGAGACGAAACTCTAGGCGCTTGAATCACCTGATTCCGATAAACGAGCGAAAAGTTAAACAGGTTCGAAGTTTTGATCAGAAATCGAATCTGAGAAAATAACGAGAAAATCCGAGGAAAAAGAAAATCGAACGAACGGTTAAATAACGGACGTTCGTTAACAAAGGAAAACCGACGAACGCGTTCGTTAAAACGGACGGTTCGGTGAACGCTCGTAAAATAAGAAAACCGAAAAAAACCGATCTAGGGTTTTTTTTAAACAAAAGGGTTTTTTTCAGAAAAAACCGGTCAACGCGAAAACGAGGCAGCGGCAGCAGTA
Source organism: Triticum aestivum (assembly GCF_018294505.1). Taxonomy (NCBI): domain Eukaryota; kingdom Viridiplantae; phylum Streptophyta; class Magnoliopsida; order Poales; family Poaceae; genus Triticum; species Triticum aestivum. Next base: position 503,085,342 of record NC_057814.1, read on the forward strand.
CCTCGACGGGGCTCCGGCGAGGGGCTCCCGTGGGCGGGGTCGGCGGCGGGGTGCGGGGCTAGGGGGCAGCGGCTCCGGCGGGTGAGGGGCGGGGCTCGG